>NC_050575.1:383383498-383459553 GCF_011100635.1 Trichosurus vulpecula | reverse complement strand
GAAGTCAGAATTGAGATGGGACTTAAGAGAATGCACCCTCCCGTGCTCAGGAAGAGTTCAGTATGTCACGAGATCGATCAGCCAAGTAACAAGCATTTATTAAGCACCTCCTGTATATGCCAGACAGCTCTAGGTGCTGAGGATACAAAGGCAAAAGTCCTCAAGAAGCTTACCTTCTAGTAGGGGGTGCGGGAGGGGAACATCATGCTGTTCAAAGCTCATTCTATGATCCAGGTACTCTGCTAAGTTTTGGGGATACAGAAAAGAAAAAGACAGCCCTTGCCCTCAAGGAGCTTACATTCTAATGGGGGAAGACAGTACACAAAAGGAAGCTGAGTAGGTGAGGGGAACAGAGAGTTACTTGAAAAGTTCTTGAGTCCTCTATAAAGGAAGGCTTTGGAGGGGAGTGTTTATTGCTCCACCCTCCAGCCCTTAAAACACAAACAAAAGCAGATATAAGGTAATGGGGTGGTGATGTTGGGATCTGGCACTGAAATAACCTTAGAGCTTCCTCCTCCTCTTCCTCTTCCTCTTCTTCACCTTCTCTTTTTCTCTTCCTCTTCTTCGCCTTCTCTCTTCCTCTTCCTCTTCTTCTTCTTCTTCTTCTTCTTCTTCTTCTTCTTCTTCTTCTTCTTCTTCTTCTTCTTCTTCTTCTTCTTCTTCTTCTTCTTCTTCTTCTTCTTTCTTCTTCTTCTTCTCCTCCTCCTCCTTCTCCTTCTTCTTCTACTCTTCCTCCTTCTTCCAATGATGATTAAGGTCATACAACTAGTAAGTGGCAGGGCTGGCATTTTGCCCACCTCTTCTAACTCTAGACCCCATGTTATTTCTATTCCTCCATGTTGCCTGTAAAGTTCAGTGTTGATCCCTTTCTGGCACTAGGCAGCTTTGTTCAAATTAGCTTGATTAAGCTGAGTGTTTATATTACAAAAACAAACCAACCCCTTGTATTTTTGACCAGCTAACAAGCCAGTCTAACTGAAGTCTCACTTGGAAGTTTCACGACAGTGTATGGGTGGCCCTTGGCTCTCCAAAGTCATGCTAATAGAGCCCACATTTTGGCAGGTCCTACCAAATTGGAAGGCTTTGAATAAAGGCCTAGTGACAGATTGTCCCTGTAATCCAAGGACCAGCCTGGCTAAATTCAGAGAGGCTCATCCATCAATAAGTTGGCTGAAGGTACCCTGGCTTTCTTTAAGTCCCAACTGCAGGAAGTCATCTCCAAGCTTTTTTAGTTCTAGTGCCTCCCCTTGGTTAATTATTTGTATTTATCCTTTATATAGCTTGCTATGTATATTATTTGCTTGCACATCATCTCCCTCATAAGACTGTAAGTTCCTTGCAGGCAGAAACTATTTTTTTGCCTCTTTTTGTATCCCCAGGACTTAGCACAGTGCCTGGCACATAATCTGTGTTGATTGATTAATGGAAGGATAATAAACATTTTTGCCATAGTAACTCACAAAGACTCTCTACTAAGACATGGAAAGACTTCAATCTACATCAGGACCAACTTCAACAAAACCATTCATCCTTGAAGAATGAAATCAGCGGCACAGGAAGCCAAAACAGTAGGAAAGGAGGAGGCTTCTAAGTCAAAACACCTGGGTTCAGATCCTGCCTCTGATGTGTTTAGATTTTTATCTGTTTAAAAAAAATTAGGGAGTTGCACTAAAGTAGACACTGAGGTTCAGTGATGTGCTGGTAAATATTTAATAACCAGCTTTGGTGTGTATGTGTGTATAGGTGGGAGGTCTGTGTAACACTTTTAAGTTTAATTTGAATTGTTAACATTTATTTCTTAACTCTAGATAATCAATAAAACAATAAGTCAAGTCCTGATTTATAGCATTGAGATTCCTGAGGTGTAAAGACTCACAATGAAAATTTACCGATCTGCTCTCCCCATCCCATTAGAGCTGGCTTCGGTACACCCCTGTGTAAGGTCGTTTCCAGCTCTGGATCTCTGATCATGTAATTGACTCTTTTTGTCACGTCCCTCACAAATAAGAGTTTCTTGTCATGTGATCCCCATTTAAAATTTCTTAAAAATGGATCCCCTGGCTCAAGGAGTTCCGAATTTTCCTATTCTAATGATTATACCTGGAATCTTAGAATGATTGAGAATATTCTAATTGCAATAAACTCTCAATGGCCACTAGGAGATGTGGCTTCCCTTCCAAGGCTTATCAGATCATTTGGCTTATTGCAGACACCCCAATTCTTTCACTCCCAGTTGAGACGTTACAGTGTAATTCAAAGAGTAGGAGACCAGAAACCAAAAAAAAAAACCCAAAACCTGGGTCTAAATCCTGCTTTTGACTCTTACTCACTGCTTGAACTTGGGAAAACCATTTAATAATAATAGCTACCATTTATATAGCACAGACCCTGTGCTAAGCATTTTATAATTAGAATTTCATCTGATTCTCACAACAACCCTGAGAAGCAGGTGCTATGTTATCCCCATTTTCCAGTTGAAGAAACTGAGGCAGGCAGGGGTTAAGTAAAAACTATAACAACAATGATATTGATATTAATAGCTAACATTTATTTTAAAATTGTATTATAAAATATTATATAAATGTTACATATTTATATTAATATATAATTTATGTAAATATTATAAAATTATTGTATAAAACATTTATTTTAAAAAGCTAAGTACTTTTTACAAATATTATCTCATTTGATCCTCACAACAACCCTGGGAGGTAGGTGCTGTTATTATCCCCATTTTACAGAAGAGGAAACTGAGGCAAGCAGCAATAAAGTGACTTGCCCAGGGTCACCCAGCTGGTAAGTATCTGAGTGGAGACTTAAACCTAGGTCTTCCCGACTCCAGGCTCAGCGCTCTATCCATTACATCACACCAGCTCTGAATTTGGGAGAGACCATGGAGAGCATCCAGTCTGATCTCCTTCGTGTTATGGACAAAGAAAGTGACTTTAATGAGAGAGATGTAGTAACTTTTCCAAAGTCACAGGACGAGGTCATAGCAGACGGGGAGCTATAGAGTCTTCCAATGCGGGGGAGGAGGGTCTTGCCGTTAAAACCACTTTTTGGAAACATTTGGAAAAATGAAAAAGAAAATGGATTTGGAAAATGGTGACCCGATGAGCAGTGCTTTTTATAATGGCAAGAGCCTGAGACTTCCATTTACAAGATTACCGATCAAGGCCTGGCTTTCTACCTTTCTAGATGGAAGACCTTGGGGTAAGTTGGCTCACCCCTGGGAGCTCCGGTTTTCATAAAATGGGCTTAATCATCTTTGCCTTATTGACCTCAGAGGCTTGTTGCCAGGGTCAGATGGGAAAATGGATACACAAGCACTCTGGCTAAAAGGAAACGTGTTATTGTTAATCAGCTGCACCGATGAGATGCCCTTTACGAAC
The DNA here is from genome assembly GCF_011100635.1 of Trichosurus vulpecula. NCBI lineage: Eukaryota > Metazoa > Chordata > Mammalia > Diprotodontia > Phalangeridae > Trichosurus > Trichosurus vulpecula. The sequence goes on along the minus strand of NC_050575.1, from coordinate 383,456,161 downwards.
CATGTGAGAGTTTCTTCCCATCATAACTATTATCTTCTTGTTATCTACCAGATTTATAGGGTGACTGGCCCAAGGTCAGACGGCTAACTAAAGTCAGAGAAAGCGTGGAGTTGTAATAATAATTAATAACAGTAATGACGATGATAGCTATGATAATGAAAGTAACGCTTACGTCATCCTTTAATGTTTATAAAGCATTTTACATATAATACACCAACCATGTGTGATAGGGGCTATAATCATAGCATCTACCCCTCATTTTACAGATGAGGAAACCGAGTCTAAGAGGTGAGAAGTGACTTATCCAGGGTCATCCAGCTGGTATCTGAGGCAAGATTCAAACTCAAAGATTCCTGTCTCCAGCTCTGACGCTCTATTCACTCTGCCACCTGGTTGTTGTTCAGTCCTGTCTGACTCTGTGCCCCCATTTGGGGTTTTCTTGACAAAGATACTGGAGTGGTTTGTCATTTCCTTTTCCAGCTCATTTTACAGGTGAGGAAACTGAGGCAAACAGGGTGAAGTGACTCGCTCAGGGTCACAAAGCTAGCGAATGTCCAAGACCAGATTTGAACTCAGGAACATGAGTCTTCCTGACTCCAGGCCTGGCACTCTGTGCCACTTAGCTGCCCCGGTAGAAAGAGTGAGTTCCTGACTTGTAATCAGGAGGGGCCTGAGTTAGAATTCTGCCTCAGATACTAATTAATTGTATAATCCCGGGCAAATCACTTACTCTCTCTGAGTCTTGGGTACCATAGCTATAAAATGGTAAAAGTAATATTTCTATTCCCTATCTCAGAGAGTTGTTAAAAGGATCCAATGAGAAAAGTTGTAATAATGATGTCATATAAATGTGTGTGTGTGTGTGTGTGTGTGTGTGTGTGTGTGTATACACAGGGTGTCCCTAAAGTCTGGACACATAGGAAAATTGATGGCAATGTGGAGTTATTGCTTTGAGTTCACATGACTCTTGCAAAGTGCATCAACCTTTGCATCACAAATGATGGAAATCCTATTAAAGATGTTATTTGTTAATACTCCAATTAAATGAAATGTGGTTGAAAATTTCATTCATTTTGTTTCTTGAAAACATGCATTTTTGCCTGTGTGTCCATACTTTAGGAACACCCTGTTTGTGCGTGTATACATATACATATATATATATATATATGGAAGACCTGAATTTAAACACAGCTACTGACACATACTAGCTGTGTGACCCTAGGTAACTCACTTAACCTGCTTGCCTCATTTTATGCAGCCATAAAATAGACATTGTAATGGTACCTACTTCCCAGGTTGTTGAGAGGAGCAAATGAGATGATACTTGTACCAGTGCCTAGCACATAGTAGGTGTTATCTAAATGGTAGCTATTATTATGATTTATAAACTTTAACATGCTCTATAAATGCTCTAGAAATCATCATAGTTAACTATATAAACGCCGGCTGTTATTACTTGTAAAGAGGATAGCGAATGTACAAATATCTCTGGTAAGTTTCTGCATCACCCTCTGATGCCCTGCCACCCCATCCTTGTGATTTCCTAGGTGGCCTCTTGGGACACCCCAAGGCTTGGCCTCGCTGTGGTGACCGGGGCTGGGAAACGGGAAGGTGTAGAGATCTCGGTAAGGAGAGAAAGAGGGACCGAGGGCCTGGAAGCTGATTCCAAGGGCAGGCAGGGTGTCAGGTTGCGGCCGCTCAGCCCTAGTGACTTCCTCCCAAGTAGCAGGCATTTCAGAAAGAAGAGCTTTCATCTGGGCAAACCAGCAACCTGAGGTCACCCATTAATATTGATTGGGATGGAAAGCTGAACTGCTGGAAAGGTGGAGGGAGAGCAGTAAACAGGCCCTGTTACCTGCTGGCACCAGAGGCCAGGAGAGCGGCTGGGAGGAGGGAGGGGAAGATAAAGGATCTGGGTTAGGGGGAAGAGACAGTAGAGGGAGGGAGCTTCCCGTCAGATAGAAAGAAAAAGAAGATGCTAAAATTGTCAATAAAAGGCGTTCCTTCATCCTAAATCCCAGAGGGAGGGGGAGAGATAGCTATTAGAAAATTATTTCCTAATTAGCCTAGAAAGAAAATCAGAGAAAGGACTTTAGAATACAGAATCTCAGAACCAAGGCAGGAATCCTAGAACATAGAAAGTTCATCCTGGAAGGGACCTTAGAACGTGGAATCTCAGAACTGGAAGGACTCAGAACACAGGATGTTAGAACTGGAAGACAACTGGGAACACAGCTCAGAGGACAGAGTGGTGGACCCAGAGTCAGGAAAACCTAAGTTCAAATTCAACCTCAGACACTTACTAATCGGGTAACCCTGGGCAAGTCTCTAAACCTTGGTCTGCCTCAGTTTCTTGATCTGTAAAATGCGAATAAAAACAGCTTCCATCTCTCAGGCTCGTTATGAGGAACAAGTGAGATAATATTTATAAAGCAATTTGCAAACCTTAAAGTGCTATTTATTATTATTAACTATGAGTATTATCTTAGAGCATAGAATGTCAGAACCAGAAGGGATTTTTAGAAAGATCCAATCCCACTCCTTTATTTTAGGGAAAGTGAGTTGCCCAGGACCCTCAGTTAGAGACAGAGAGGTGACTAAGGACTCTGGCTTTCTGACTTCTGGCGAGTGGCTATGACACCCAGCCAGAGATCTCTTCTGCCTGCTGGTCACATTGTCTCTTTCAGTATTCCTGCTGTGTGTGGCAGGAAGGTTCTGAGCGGGAGATGTAGGCCCTGGCTGTTCCGAGGACCAGAAGTGGGAAGCAGGGATCCAGGGAATGGAGATGGCTAGTCACAAGGCAGAGAGCAAACCCTGGGAGAGGAAAGAGGGGATGGTGGAGAAGAGAGGTTGGAGGGAGTGAGGAAGAGCTTGAAAGAAAGAAGGAAAGTGGGAAAAGAGAGGGCAAGGAAGAAGTGGTAAAGGAGAGGGACGGAGGAGAAAGGGAAGAGAAAGAGGATTGAGGCCCTAGGTGGTGACTGTGGAGGGGGCGTAGAAGAAAAGATAGGAGAAAGAGGAGAAAAGGAAAGGCGCAGCGGAAATACTTACAATACTTAGAGTACGCTTAACAATTGAATGGGGCTTTGCAGAATTTATCCCATTTCTGTTCTCAACTCTACAGGGTAGTTACTACAAGTATTATTATTACAAGTGAGAGAACTAAGGCTAGTGAATGGTTGAGTCTAGACTTGAATCTGGGCCTTCCGACTCTTTGCTAAGTGCTCTAAAGGGTTTGCTGAGATTGGGGAATAGGAACGGCTATTCTAGAGGAAACTGGGTCCTAGGCTGGACCAGCTGACTTCTCAAGGCTCTTCCAACTATCAGCTGTAAACTAGGGTTCTGGGAGAGCCCGGAGAACATCTGGAGAAGGATGGCTGGGAAGAGGTGGAGGAGAGAGGCCATTGGGTAGAGTGGTTAGGGCACCTGATCTGGAGGCAGAAAGACATGGCCGGGGCAGCTAGGTGGTGCAGTGAGTAGAGTACAGGTCCTAGAGTCAGGATGACCTGAGTTCAAATGCGGCCTCAGACACTTGACACATTTACTAGCTGTGTGATCTTGGGCAAGTCAATTAACCCCAACTGCCCGGCCTTCCCCCCTCCAAAAAAAAAGAGAGAGAGAAAGGCATGGCTTCATAAGCTACCTCTGACACTGAGAAGCTGAGTGACCCTGGGAGACCCTCTGGACTTCACTTTCCTCATCTGTAAAATAAAGGAGTTGAACTTGGCAGCCTCTTTCAGCCCTATGGCCTCTGAGAAAGAAAGGAGACTGAAAGCCATCCCGATGGAAGAGCAGCTGAATGAACAGGGGCACATTTAGCCTGGTAACAAGAAGATTTACGGGAGATAGGATGTCTGTGTTCAGAAACTGAGGGATTAGACCGATAATGCTCAGTACCAAAGTGCAGAGCTGGGAGCAATGGGGAGAGGACACAGAGAGGCAGATATGGGGCTCCGTGGAAGGAAAAGCTTCCTAATAATCAGAGCTAGCCGAAGGAGAAGGGAATTCCAGAGAGTAATGAGTCCCATGCCACCACAGATCTCCCAGGAACCTGGACTGACTATTTCAATTCAAATAATTAAACACCTACCTTCCTACAACAGGGAGGGGCTTTTTCATGCAAAAGTTGGAAGAAAAACCTTGGAGCTAGGAAGACCTGGGTTTCAGTCATGCCATACTGGCTGTGTGACCTTAGAGAAGTCATTTAACTTCTGAGGGATCTAGGCAATCCTATGAAACTAGACTTGCAAAAAAAAAAAAAAAGGTACCAATCTGAATTGAGAGAGAGAGTTGCCCACACTAATGAATGCTGGAATGTACTGGTAAATGTTTAACAACCAGCTCTCCAGGAGGAGAAAACAGATGCGCACATCCTTTTAAATTTATTATTGCAGTATTAACATTTTCTCCATTGGTTTCTTGAGCCTAGAAGGCAACAACACAATAAATCAATCCCTAATCTGTAGCATTTGCAGATTTCCAGATTGCAAAAACCCACACTGAAATTTTAACAATTGGCTCTCCTGTGCCAGTATGTGCTGGCTCCAGCATATCTCTGGCTGGATGTATAGATTTAGGAGCCGATTGGATAAATGGGTTGGGCAGTCAGCTGCATAGTTATGGTACTTGAACCCATATTTGTAAATTCAGCCGGGAAGAAAATGTATAAAGCAGAGAAAAAATATGGCCTGTGATAGAGTCTTGGTAGGGCTAGGATGAGAAATGTGGAGTGAACCAGCAAAATACCCTGAAAAGGCATGGCCAGGTAGGTAGAAGGAGAACCCATGTTAACTCATGGTTCGGAAGCAAAGCTCCAAGTTTACATGAATGTGGTTCCATTTGGGGGGTGGTCTTCTCAATAACTGTCTTCTTTAGCTGATACATATAACAATGGTCTTTCCTGGGAACACCATAATTTGACTCACATCTAGGTCTTCACAGCAAAAGAGGAGGGACCTTTAGTTCTCATACATGTACCTAGGCTAACAAAATATTGAATATAGAAAAGGCCTTCTTTACTCTGACAGAAATAATTCTTATACTTGGGCCCATAAACAGTCAAGAAAATTCTCTTTCATTCTCTAGTAAGCTCAGTCTGCCCAAAGGCCTTTATGATCCATCCAACTTATGGTACAACTCCGGGTAGATGGTGTCCCAACTCTGCAACATGGGGGAAGCACTTGGTATTTCCAGAGAGTCAAGTAACCCACCTTTCAGGTGAGCCTCCCTGTCCCAGGCACCTATACAGTCTTTCCAGACTTACAGTACTACCCTGGATGGGAACTCTCTACTAAAGGGAAAAAACAAAGCCAATAAAGGAGTGATATCTTCACCCCACCATCTTGAACCTGAATAGTCCCCATAATTAGCAGTAACACTGAAGAATAAGGTTGAGTTTTCTCTCCCTGCACTGTAGCTCCTTCCTTTGCTGCTTCTTGCCCCCAGCTCCAGCTTGGCCCAGGATCTCCTCTTCCTAGTCCAGAATATCTTCTGCTGGTCCCAGAGACTCTTCCACTTATCCCAAGAATTCCTTTGCCTTTCCGCTACTGCCTCCATCTGTTGCCATCTGTGGGGCTACATGGCTTTCTGGGTTTCATGAATGTGTAAACTTCTCTCCAGGAAATTGATTCTGAGTTTCTGTCCCTTTATCTCTCCACTTTTCCACTCTTTCTTTAAAACTCAATTGCCAGGGGCAGCTAGGTGGCACAGTGAGTACAGCACCAGCCCTGGAGTCAGGAGGACCTGGGTTCAAATCCAGCCTCAGACACTTACTAGCTGTGTGACCTTGGGCAAGTCACTTAACCCCAATTGCCCTGCCTCCCCCCTCAAAAAAAGATTAAAAAAAAGTCAAGTGCCAAGGCTGTGTTAACAATTTGGTATCCATGGGGCCACAATTTCCCAGGAAGAGACAAGGAACTCATACTTTGACAAGGAGGCATTGCCAAGTCCCACACAAAGTCTTCAGTGAGGACAATGATGACTTTATGTCTTTTATTAGAGATATATCATCAATGCTAGAGCAAAAGACTTTATTGATTAGCCAACCCATTGACAATGAGAACTCAAGACAATGTATGGGTACACCTTCTGCATTCTCCCCCTAGTTAAAAAGTTAGAAGTCCCTGCAAATCAGCCCAGGGTGCCCTTGGGAGCACTGGCCTATAGTCCCTTTTATGGGGACCTCTGTGGGGTCCTAGGGGAGGCTCCACATTATCAGACAGCTTGCCCAATACAGAAACAGCATTGTCCTTGCTCTTAAATACCTTTCCCATCAATTTATACTCCCCTGGAGTCAATAAGCATCCATAAAGTTCTTTTAATAGTGCATTCTTCACAGTCCAGAGGCACTCCCCCCTTCATGAGGATTTAATCTTCACAACTCGATGTCCATGGTGATCACTTGCTCTTAACACATAATGATACAGTGCTGAGTCCTTGCCTCCCCTGGCAAGCCAAAAGAGCTTAGAGTTGTTTTCCTGGTGAGCCTTCCCTTCCCTCAGGGGTATATTGAGTCTTCCAGACTTGCAGTGCTATGCTGGGTACCCCTCCCCTCATATGCCCACACCTATTACCCTGCGCTCCCCCACACCTATGCAGGGAAAAGCTTTCAGGTCAGTAGAAAGTTGATACAACTTCACCTGAAACTTCGCAGTTCACAAAATTCACAGTACTAGTGGAAGTCAGGATCTGGATTTTTCTAGCATTTTATAACTCTCCTCCTTGCTGATTCTCAGCTTCAGATCCCACATGATCCAGGAATACCTCTTCCCAAGGAAAGAGTGGACATTGAGGAGGGAGTTCAAAATGTTCTAAGGACAAAGACCATGGAACTTGGCAGTTAAAAGATAGCTGATCAAATGGGTTGATTTATTTTTCTTGACCCTGTTTGTTTGTTCCAAGGAGGGGGAATGTGGGGGAGCTGAGTTAGTGAATATTGATAAAGATGCAACAAAAGAAAGAAAAAGACGTCAGTAAAACATTAAAAAAATAAAGAGAAGGGGAAAAAAGACCTTCCAGAAGTGAGCCCAATCTATTATGTTAAATTTAAAATATATTTTTAAAAATTACACAAGTTCAATGGTCAATATACAGTCTTCTTTTTGGCTCTTTATATTTTGAACTGTGTATATTTGTTAATAACTTCACACAAATAATTAAAAATATTTTTGAAAAAATCACTGTTGCCTTTGACAGAACAATCTCAGCAGAGTGCTAGGACAGATAGTTGGATTACAGGTGGTGGAGAAGTGAGTGATAAATAAATAGAGACAATGAGAGCAGATAAGTCTTTTTAGGTGTTTAAAAGTGAGAGGGAAAAAAAGCAGGTGGTGATTTCAGAGGATGGCAGGCTAAAGTGAATCTTTTTCAAGGATAGGAAGAATGGGGTTTGTTTATAGACAGTAAGTTGTTGTTGTTCAGTCATTTCTGACTCTCCAGGATCCCATTTGGAGTTTCTTGGCAGAGACACTGGAGTAGTTTGCCGTTTCCTTCTCCAGCTCGTTTTACAGATGAGGAAACTGAGACAAACAAGGGTTAAGTGACTTGGCCAGGGTCACACTGCTAGTAAGTGTCTGAGGCCAGATTTGAACTCAAGGAGATGAGTCTTCCTGACTCCAGGCCCAGTGCTCTATCCACTGAACCATCTAGCTGCCCTATAACTGGTAAAGGAGCCAGTACAAAGGAAGCAAGTATGAAGATAAGAGAGAGGGAGACAGCACGGTTCAGTGGGAAGAGGCTTAACATGGAGTCGAAGGACCTGAGTTTGTATTCTGAACCTGTGACTCACTACTGGTGTGGCTTCTGGCGAGTCAGTCCACCCTGTGGGTCTGTTTTCTCATCTGTAAAATGAGGAGGTTAAGTGAAGTGACATCTAACATCTCTTCTACCGCTAAATCTATAATCCTCCGATGAATGATGAATGTGGTGAGCCCCCAGGGGGGAAGGAAGTGATGGGATCAAGGGTCTAAGGAGTGGGTTCGGCCTTAACAAAGAGAAAGGCTAACTCTTGCTCTGATGCCGAAGCAGAGGAGAGGATGGGTGAAGGTGTGAAGGGCTTTTGAGATGTGGAGGAGGGGATGTGAGGGAGTCTGGGAAGGATGGTGGCCTTGAGTTTCTTTGGAAGGAGGGAGACAAGGTCATCTATGAAAGGAAGAGGGATGGAGGGAGGACTGTTGGGGGAGTGAGGAGAAAGGTTTGAAGCAGTCACTGTGGGTAACTCTGGTAGAGTCTGCCAGGGAAAAAGAAAGGGAATTATAAGGAGAAAGAAAAGGGTTTCTGTGTAGCTCCCAGAGCCCAGCTGAGATTAGTCAGCATGGATGTGTAGCAGTCCTGCTCGGCAGGGCTGTCTAAGCAGTGCTGTTCAGCAGTGTGGCAGCAGGGGTGGAGGAGGAGGGGGAGGAGGAAGAAAAGGGGGAAGAGGAAAAGGAGGAGAAAGAGGAGGAGGAGGTGGTGAAGGAGGAGGAGGGGGAGGAGGAAGAGGAGGAGGAGGTGGAGGAGATGAAGGAGGAGGAAAAGGAGGGGGAGGAGGAAGAGGAGGAGGAGGAAGGGGAGGTGGTGGTGATGGAGGAGGAGGTAGAGGAGGAAGAGGAGGAAGAGGAGAGGTGACCCAGGACTGACAACTGGCAGGATAAATGTGAGATGAAGAAAGGGAATTGGGAGGGGAGGAGGTGGGAGAGATAGTGGGAGGTGGGAAAAGGCTCATCAACTATGCCCGAGATGAGGTTTGTGCTTCAGGCATCTGGTCATCCACACAGCTCTCAGGATTCCGTGATTCTGCCAGAGGAGGAAAATGGGAATGAAGATGGTGGCAGGAAAGGAGAAGGAGGAAGGGGGATGGGAAGAAGAGATCAAAGCAGGAGAGCAAAGAGAATGCTGAGGTGCTATTGCAGAGTAAGGCTCCAAATTCCAGACAGGTAAAGGCTGCTGGTGTTTCCTGATGAAAGGGTCAGGCTTTGAGAGGACCCCAGACTAGGCTTTGGGAATGCAGGAAAAGGTAAACCAGGAATCCAGTCAGCAGGCAAGGAGAAATGAGAGCTTATACTTGGAATTCTCCACTTTGTCAGACTGATCAACTGGGAGGTCCCCATTGAGGGAGCGGGCCCCAGAGGCTTCAGAGAGAGGCTTTGTGCTGAGGCAAGTCGCCTTTCGTTAGACAAAATGAATGATTTTGATCTTTTTGAGGGTGGCTTTGGACTGAGTGATATCAGCTGAACTGCAGAGCAGATAGTCTTGCCTATATAGTCTCTTGGGAAATTTCTCCCCTTGAAGATGCCAGAGATGCTTGGCTCTTGGGTAATGTTTAAAGTTGCCCTTAGGATTACTCTAGTACTTGGGGTGGGGTGTGGCAGAGAGATGAATGCACTTCTCATTGTGTATTATCCCTGTCTGTTCTCCAGGTATATTTCCAGAAGATAGAAGTGGTGTTGAAGAGAACAGAGAACAATGATGATAAAGGCTCTGAACTAGGCCAAGCCGACCTGGGGGATGCAGGCTGGGGGTCTGTGCAGAGGTGATACAATTAAGAAGGTGCCCCAAAGGAGAGGCATTGGAAGGTGGGATCTTCAAGATATTTGAAGGAGGGAAAGGTATAGAAGGTGCGGTATTAATACCAAGTTAGCTTCAATAACTACCATCTACTTTTACCCAGGAATGGAAGGCATCCTTGAGTATTAGAATAGGAAAACGGCAGGCTTTTCCAAATGACATTGCACAATAGATGCCATCTGTACCAGCCCAGGACTGACTGAAAGACAGAAAGCAGAAGATCTCATCATATTTATGGTTTGTCATCTATTAAAAAAAACAACAGAAAAGTGATTTAGTACAGCACAACCCCGTTCTAAAGGTACATGTTTGTACCTTTAGGTACATGTTTGCCAGAGGTGTTCACCAGTGTCACAGAGGTGGCTCAGATAGAATCTAAGTTGAAGAATTGATGATGAGACCCCTTCCAGATGCATCTATTCACATTGTGCTCTTTGTATCAAGTATGCCTATGTATAGACACATGCTTGTAGGATGCCCATTTACCTGCATAGCGTTGCGGACAATAGATATTCTTCATCCACTTGGTTTTTCCTGTGTGGATGGCTAGATCAAAATAACTCTTTTAGTGGTTATGCATATATAAAAAATATACGTGCATACACCTACACATATATGCACACACTAGCACAATACTGGGCAAATAGTAAGTGCTTAAAAATTAATTCATAAGTACCCATTCATAGATGTATGTATATTAACAGACATAGCTACAGATATAGATATAGATATAGGTATAGGTATAGATATAGACAGAAAAGGTGATTTCACTGGTAAAGGGAGCCTCCTGGATGACGAAACTTCCTCTACCAGTCATTGTAGGTTAGCTAGGTGGGCACAGAGGACAGAGTAAACAGCCTGAAATCAGGAAAACCTGAGTTCAATTCTGGCCTCAGACATTTATTACTTGTATGACCCTGGGCAAGTCACTTAACCTCCGTTTGACTCAGTTTCCTCATCTGTAAAAAGGAGATAATAACAGCACCTACCTCCCAGGGTTGTTGTGAGGATCCAGTGAGGTAATGATCTTAAAGCACCTGGCACATAGTAAGTGCTATATAAAAGTTAGCCATTATTATTATCATTTGAGTTGCCCAGAGCACTGAGAAGTCAAGAGATTTGACAAGGATCACGTAGCCAGGGTATCATACACACATACAAATATTACATACGCACATAAGATATTATATATACCATACAAATGTTATATCCATATATCATACATATATACACACATAAGATATATATTATACATACAATGCAAATATTATAGACACATAAGATATTATACATACACATACAAATACATACACACATAAGAAATATATATACAATGCAAATATTATATACACATAAGATATTATATATACACGTACAAATATTATATACAGACATAAGATTTTATATATACACACATACAAATGCTCTATGTACAATAAGATATACATACACACCTCCTGATATTGTATACACATATAAGATATACACACACATGCAAATATTACAGGCATGCATAAATTATCACACACCTATAATATGCACTGTGTATATATATACATACATGTCCACTTATATATACACACATTTATCTTGGACAGACCTTCCCTGCAAATCACAAGGGGTTAGGTAAGTTCTGAATAGAATAGAAAGAAGAGAGTAGTCTGGACCACCTTTGGGAAATGGCAACGTTGTTCCAACGACCCCATCTCCTCCTTGAAATAAAAGCCCACCTCTTTAACATCATTATTCTCAAGGTAGTGTTGTATGACTATAAGCCTATACTCTCTCCAAAGAATTAACAATAAGGATCCCCCTAAGAGCCGTAGGCAGGGGTAGATGTGAGCAAACTGTGACATCTTACAAAGGGGAAGCAAAGGATGTCACCATCTAGATGTGTGAGCTAACATGAGTCACAGACAAGAGCAAAGGATAACTGATTTATGCCTCATGTGTTCCCCTCATCTCACAGTGATATCAAGAGAAATAAAGAAAGACCTCTCTCCACCACCAGAGGGATGGACCTACAGTGGTGAACCTCTGGGAGGACATAGACAAGAGTAGAACAGGATGAGTAGGAAACAGGGGGGTGGCACCCTGCCTCCCTGGAGGGCTTACCCACGGGGATGAGCTCTGACACCCATCTGGGCATTTGAATACTACCTATTCTTGCTGGACTCTAAGCTTCCTCAGTGTTGAGACCTTGTAAATGTCTGTCTCTTCCAGCATCAGTCAACATGCTCCACATACAGCATACCCATGATAAGTGTTTGTTTAAAACTGATCTGAATTAAGGCCAAGTCACTTAACCTCTCCAGGCCTCAGTTTCTTCAAACAAGGAATTGGACATGATGACCTCTAAAAATCCGTGATCCTATTTAAAGTGACCTTCAAAATATCACATAGTGAGTCAACGGGGATGGGGAAGGGGCTGTGCTGGCAGCAGGGAGGGAAGGTCATTGGTTTGGGCATAGGAAGATAAGTATCCACGTCTTGACTCTGCTGCCTATGGGACCTTGGAAAAGTCAATCACCGGCTTTAGGCCTTCATTTCTGTGAATGAGAGCTCTGGACTCGATGACCTCTGAGTTCTCCGGACTTTTGACTGTGTGACAGCCTAGCTCCCCCAAATGAGGCCCAGCATCTTTTTTCTTTCATTTCCTCATGTTCCATCTCAGCGGAAGCACAGCATTGTAAACTCGGAGCTTGAAAGCAGCTAAGAACCTAGACTGTTAAACCAGGATCAACAATATAGATTGTCAGAGCTGGAAAAGGCCCTAAGAGACTATCTAATCACCTCCCTTATTGTACAGAGGGAGGAACCGGGGCCCAGAACATGGAAATACTTGACCAGGGTCCCATCGCTAGTTAGGAAGGAAAGAAGCAAGTATTGAATAAAGGCCTCCTCTATACCAGGCACTGTGCAAAAATGCTTTAACAAATAATGCCTCATTAGATCCTCACATCAGTCCTGGGAGGTAGGTGCTAGCATTATTTCCAGTTTATAGATGAGGAAACTGAGGCAAACAGAGGTTAAGTGACTTGCTCAAGGTCACACAGCTAGTAGGAGTCTGAGGCTGCATTTGAACTCGGGTCTTTCTGAATCCAAACTTAGCACTCCCTATCTACTTCACCACCTGTCCACCTGTGGTTAAGTACCTCTGGTGTGAAAAGTAGCAGCTATGCAATGTCAAAAAGCCAAGTATTCCTTGTCCTCAAGGGGCTTACATTCTAATTCGCAGAGTTTTGTGAGGGATGTAAACCATTAAGCCATATAAATATGAGTCGTTGTTTTATTATTATTTTATTGAGAAATAGTCCACAGTAGTGGAAAGAACATGGTTCCTAGCATCAGACCAGTCTGTCATGTGAACTACCAATGTGACCTTGATTACGTCTCTTCCAGACTTAGTTTCAGGGGCAGCTAGGCGGCACAGTGGACAGAGCATCTGCCCTGGAATCAGGACTGGAGTTCAAAACCAGCCTTAGACATTTACTAGCTGTGTGACCCTGGGCAAATCACTTAATACCCATTGCTAGAGAGAGAGAGAGAGAGAGAGAGAGAGAGAGAGAGAGAGAGAGAGTGAGAGAGAGAGAGAGAGAGAGAGAGAGAGAGAGAGAGAGAGAGAGAGAGAGAGAGAGAGAGAGAGAGAGAGAGAGAGAGAGAGAGAGAGAGAGAGAGAGAGAGAGAGAGAGAGAGAGAGGGAGAGAGAGAGAGACTCAGTTTCCTCAAAATAGAGATAATAATGCTTTCTCTGTGCATCTCCTGGCCCTGTTATGAGGAAAGCACAAAGTGTGTAAATATGAGATGCTGCTTTATCCAGCCTGAGTCAGTGTCCACCAGCTGTCTGGTTCCCTGCAGGAGGTCCCTCCCTCACAAATGAGGAGGCCCAGCCTGATCGATGGGTCATCCTGGAAAACAGGTTGTCTTGCTCTAATTTAAGAAAGTCATCGGAGTGCCCCCCTTTTTCTTACTAAACCTTGGACACTCTCCTACCCCCCACCACACACACACTGTAGGATTCTTAAGAAGCCTTTGCCAACACCTGCCCCGGGCACTAAAGACTCACTGGGAATGGTGCTTCCTGGGCAGCATGGGGCCAAAAGCACAGTCATGGACATAAAGCCATTTGGTGAGTCATTTGTCACTGTCGGTGGGTCAGGAGGAAGCTGGCATTGGTACACTGCTGGGATTCTGGGGGGCGGGGAGAAGGCCGGAGCAATGAAGAACCAGGAGGGGCCTCGGCGGGGTTGATTTCTCTGCTCTAAAGCCATTCATTCAACAGGTGAACCTGCCATCTGTTATCTCCTTCTGTCCTTGCCACGTGTCCCGCTCTGAGGTTTAACGTTGGTTTCAGCCAGGAGAAACAGAGACTCCCAAAGAAAGAAGAGATCCTGGAGAGAGAGTGCAGGTGGGGGTCTCAGTGAGAGCTGTCTCAATGCTAAAAGGTGCCTTGGAACCAGGGGATTATTCCAGCCCCAGCTCAGCCCTAGACTTCGATTTTTCTTGATTGAATGAGAAATCATTCATTCGTTTGTTCATTTATTCATTCACTCAGAAAGCACCAAGTCCAAGCTTCTCATAGATAAGAAAAATGAAACTTAAAAAACCTAGGTGACTTGTCCAAGTCATCTGCTATAAAGTCAGCAAACAAGCATTTATTAAGCTCTTACTATGTGCCAGGCACTATACTGGGTAGTGTGTATTATCCCCATCACACAGATGAGAAGACTGAGGTTTGGTGGAAAGGAAGCAACTTGGCTGAAGTCGAAAGGCACATAAGTAGAAGAGCTAAAATTCAAGTCAGATCTCTTGTCTCCACGTTCAGGATCTCTCCCATTACACTAAATTGCCTCTGAGAAGCAAGAGACGCAAGTTTTGATTGAGCAGAGCTTGGGATTGTGTTGGGAGCATGAGATGCATACGCAGGACAAAATAAACAATTCGAGAGATGTCATAAGTCAATACAGGATTAAGTGTCATTGGTATACAGACTGCAGAGGATCAGAAAAGGGAGGGCTCCCTGAGGCTGGGATGGTCAGAGGAAGTTTCCTGGGAGAGATTGAACACGAGTTGGGCCTTGGGGGATGGCTTGCATTTGGGCAGGCAGAGAAGGGGGAGGTGGTGGTGGTGGGGGCAGTGCATTCCGGACTCAGAGCAACAGCGTGAATAAAGCTGGGAAGTAGCAACAAGCGAGTAAGTGTAAGTAGGAACAAAGAAGAGTTGACCAGTGTTTTGAGGAGCTCTCCTTCTTAAAGGATGTGTCCATACATGGCAATATTAGCCCCTCAAAAGGTGAGGGAATCACAGTTTGGAGAGTTACAGCTGGCCCTAAGGACAGCGAGGTTACAGGTTTGATCCTCGTGTAGGTGGGCGAGCTGCGGCTTGTCGGAGACACAGATGGCATCCCTGACTCCAAGCAATCTCATGCCCTCCATCCCCAGGGGACCCTGGGAGAGCACGATCCACAGACATCAGCTGCAGCTACTGGAAAACAACTCAGAACCTCTGCCCTACGGAGGCTGGATCGGGACAAACTCTGGACAGGGAGTGAGGAGGATCCTAGGTTTAGAGACATTATGAATGACTTATTCAGGCTTTAACTTCTCTGTGCCTCAATTTCCCTGTCTGAAAATGAGAGGGAGTAGAAGTAGATGATCTCTAAACCACAAATAGATTTTTGCAGAGCTGGGGAATCAAACCCATTTCTTCAGACCCCAGCCCTACCTGGGTTCTGGTCCCTAACTCACTCAGCATTTAATTGTTCTTTATTGGCTCGTGTGACTTAATTGCTCTGGGTCTGAATCTCCACATCTGTAAAATAAAAGGATTGGGCTGGATTTCCTCTAAGGTCCCTTCCGGCTCTATATCCTTCGTTCTAATTGTTCAAGTTTCCAAGTTACAAGGGTTGCGATTTGTTTTTTGGGGGGGCAGCCTTTTTGTGGGGACTTTTGGTGGTTTTTCATTTGTTTGTTTTTACAATTTTTCAAAGGAAAACTTCCATCAGTACCCTGGGAAGGAAGCAGCTCCAGAGTTTCTATCCTCATTAACAGATGGGGAAACAGAGGCTCACAGGAAGTTAGATGAGACATGCCTGAGGATCCCAGACCTTCTTAGTCAGTCACTCAAACAGCATTTATTGAGTGCCTACTGTGCCTCAACCATCATGTTATGCATGCATCAGGGATAGCAACAGAAAATATTCCACACTCTCTGTCTCTCTGTCTCTCTGTCTCTCTCTCTGTCTCTCTCTGTCTCTCTCTCTCTCTCTGTCTCTCTCTCTCTCCTATTTCCCCCCATCTCTTCTCCCTCCTCTCTCTCTCTCCCTCTTCTCCCTTCTCTTTCCTCTCTATCTCTCATTCCCTCTCTCTGCACATATATAATATATACCCAAACACACACACGTATATATGTAAATACTAAATAAGTAAAAGAATGTACGTGGGGAAAGGCACTAGCAGTTGGGGAGGGGCAGAGGGAGGATCAGGAAAAGTTCATTGAGGAGGTAATTCTTGAGACCAGAGATGGAAGTTCAAGAAGTCCTCTACCCTTGAATCTCTTGTCCCCTGTTCCCTCCAACATTCATACCTGCTAATCTTGGACTCTGGGACTCCTTGCCTCATCTGCTTCTGCTCCCAAGCTTTGGAATGCATCTGGAGGAAGTTGGGCAACCCTGTTGACTAGGTCCCCTGTAAATACAAGCTCTCTGACCTCAAGTGGGCAGTCCCTGCTACCCAGAGCTCCTTGTTTTCTTTTCCCACCTCTGACTTTCTGCCAAAATCCTTACAAGTGGCTGTTCTAAAACTTCTCTCTTCAGCCCCCATTCCATCTTTCTCCCTAACCTCCTACCACACCGCCGACTTTACTGAGAAAGCAGAGGACATCTGCCACAAGCATCCTTTTTTTGCCTCCACCACACCTCCACACCGTCTACACCTTCACCCCATTCTCCTCCTCTGCTCTAGACTCAGAGAAGCCCTTCTTTCCAAGGATGAACTGTCTGTTTGTGTCCTTGAATTGGTTGCTTCTGGAACTGATTCCCTTTCATCTTCAGTCTCTCCCTCATCACTGGCTCCTTCCCCACTGCCTACAAATTTGCTTGGTATTACCTTGCCCTTAGAAGACCTCCATCACACTGCCCACTCCTTTCTAGCCATATTTCCACATCTCCACTCCCTTTCATTGTTATACCCCTAGAAAGGACTATCTATGCTAACTAGGCACCTGCCCATCCCTGCCATCCATTCACTCCCCAATCCCTTGCAAATCTGAGTTTCAACTCCATCATTTCAGCAAAAATCTCTCTCAGGAGTTACTAGTGATCTATTCTTTGCTAAAACCAAAGGCCTTTTTCTCAGCCTTTCTTCTCTTGTTTCCCAGTCCCTCCTCAATACTCTATTATTTTGATAACTTTAGATCCATCCTTGACGCCTTCCACCTACTACTGGAGGATACGCCATGTACACACAGAAGATCATTTAGGGAGGGAGAGAGCCGGAATATCCGATCAGCTATCATCTTGTGTTGAGTCTATCTCTATAAAATTGCTCATACCTATTCCCTGCCCCCCCACCTTAGTTCAGGCCCACATCACCTGAACTGTTACAATGGCCTTCCGAGCGGTCTCCTTGTCTAAAGCAAGGGTGGGGAATTCCATCAAAAGGCCACACTTGAGGACCTAGAGGGCCACATGTGGCCCTGAGGCTGCAGGTTCTCCACCCCTGGTCACTCTAAAGTCTCTTCCCTCCCCAATCTATCCTTCTCCTAGGTGCTAGCACATCCCTGCCAAAATTACCTTGTATTCATTTTTCCATATATTTTGTATACACTTGTATTCATTCAGGTTGCCTGGCATAGAAATATTTTTAAAATACTCATTAATTGTTTGATTGTTGACTGACATCCATCTCAGAGTTTAGCACAGTGCCTGGCACATACTAGGTGCTTAATAAATGCTTATTGATTAATTGATTCCATCTCCCACCGCTGTGCCTTTTTTCCACTGTCCCTCACTTCAATCCAATTCACTTGGAAGTCATGGCATCACCTGCCTGATGCCAAGGTCCTCTTCAAGAACAAAGGACCACCACCACCAACGACTATTGTATGGGGATTGCGCCCCACACCTGAAATGCCCTCCCTCCGCACCTCTTTTAGAGCCCTTATCTTCCTTCAAAGATCAGCTTAGCTGTGACCTTCTATGGAAGCCTTTCCTGATTCCTTCCCTCCCTCCCTAATGTAATTATCAGGTTTTCACTTATCTGTGTACATGGGATATCTCTCAGTAGAATGTAAGTTCCTTGAAGTCAGAGACTATCTTTTATTCTTTTCTTTATATATCCAAACCCTACGTAGTCAGCACTTAAATAAGCATTTACTGATTTAAATTGATCAGTCTAAGTTTTGAGAAGCTTGTCCCCGAATGGCCATTGGATGATGAATGTTTTTACTAATTACAACTCTTTGAAGACCATCTACTGGGGCAGCAAAGTGGATGTTGTGTTTGTCCTTCGTTCTCAAAGACGACCTTGACATCAGGGAAATGATGACATGACTTGCAGTTGACTTTGATTTGAGTGAGGGAGGGCTGTGCAGGGTCACCAGCCTCACTTTCTCCTCCAGGGCCATCTGGGTCCAGTGATCTGGTATTCATCAGGATGACTGGAGATGGCGCAAGATGCAGCAGGAGACCCTGGCCCTTGTAGGCTTCTTTTCAGGTTCTCACTTAGAGTGAGGTAATGCCCATTCAGTGAACAGGCCTCTTTAAGAAGTGAGTCAATGAATGGCCCCTTTAATTAGAAAAAAAGAGAAAAAAAATCAAGCTGGGAGGAGAAGAGCACTAGCCCTGGAGTCAGGAGGAACTGAGTTCAAATCCGGCCTTAGACATTTACCAGCTGTGTGACCCTGGGCAAGTCACTTAACCCTGATTGCCTACACACACACACACACACACACACACACACAAACACACACACACATACACACACACACACACACACACACAAAGATCATCTACTAAGTCATGGAGGGACTGTGACCTGCTTTAGTGGATGGAGGACCCACATGGAGGAAATTACAGGTTCTTGTGGTATTTCAATATAAACATTCTGTGGAGTGCTACTAGAAACTTTAGGATGCTAGCATGAAAGAATAGACTCTCTTGGAGTATAATAAAGGTTATTAAGGAAAAGTTGATGAGAGACTGTAAGGAAGTCTGTCCTTGGAAAGAACCAACCAGGTTGCATTTGTAATGTAGTGAAAAGCTAGTGAGTTCTGGGAGAGCAAGGGAGCAGGATACAAATAAAAATAATAATTCCTATTTATTGTTGTTAATAATATGAATATCTGATTCATATTCATAATAGGAATTATCATTGCAATCATCTTGCAGTGGTTGGCATAATGCCAAACACATAGTAGATACTAACTATTCTATTAAATATTCTATGAGTGCAAGAAGGAATGAATATGAATGGTCACTGGGCTTGGAGTCGGCAAGCCCGGGTTCCAGAGATCACCAATGCCACTAACTGGCTAGATAAAATTGGGAGGGTCATCTGACCTCAGTTTCCTCATTTGTCAAACGGATCATTAGATCATAGGATTTTGAGTGGAAAGGACCTGTAAACCCTCCATTTTACAGATGAGGAAACAGGCCCAGAAAAAGTTGATTGACATGTCCAAGGTCACCCAGCTTATAAGAAACAGACTCCATTTGGGATTCAGACCTAGGTCTTCTGCCTCCAAACCCAGAACCCCTTTTGCTATTCTGTGCTGGGCATAATAATGATGGTCCTGGGTCTCCATGATGTTGCAAAAAAGCAGTATACTTTAGTATCATTTTTGTTTAAGAAGAAAAAAGAGTCCAATTGAGTCTCCTAAACTGTTCTTCTTTATGGGACAAGGGGCCCCTTGAATTGAAAGCAAAGTAAAGGAAGGTATGTGTTGGAGGTGGAGAAGGGGAGGGGGCAAAGGATGAGAAAAAAAGAGGTCCTGGAATTTCAGCCTGACGCCACACAGGACTGAGAGGCCTGGCCAGAATGGGAGGCTCTTCGTCCTCAGTCCGAGGACTCTCGTTGGCCCTGTCTCTTGTTTGGACTGTGTCTAAGTACTCCTATCTATAAGAGAGGAGCTAATGGTAGATATGAGAATAGGTGCCTAGGGGAGCCTGCGGAATCTGCTTTGCTGTAAGTCTCTAAAAATAGCGCCGAGCTCCATCTGCCTCAGGATACTTGGAGCAAAGTCCCAGGCAGAGAGAAGCAGAGACAGAGGACTGGACTTGATGACCTCTGGAGAATCTGCTTCCTCCCCACCCCCAGCTCGGGGATCATCAGCTTCTCACCTCCAAAGGGAGTTGGCAAGAGAAGCCGAGAACGTCAAGGTGGCCTGGCAGAAGGGGGCTGCTCACCGCCAATGTGGATTGAGATTTATTCTTGGCTGGAGCCTGAGCTGGTGGGAAGGACTGGGGGCGTACGAGGACATGGAGGTTGGGGGCAGGGAAGAGGGATGAGAAAGCCTGGGTGCCCAAGACCTGGTGTCACCGCTGTCATTTTGGGAAATCGCAGCAGCATCCTAAAGTCTCTGAACTAGAGAGGGACCTTCCTTGGGAGGTCAGGCAGCCCAACCTCTTGGTTTTACAGATGGGGACAGTGAAGGGAGGTGACTTGTCCCATGTCCTACAGGCAGTAAACAGAAAAGTTGGGATTTGACCCTGGGCCCCCTGGCTCAAGATCCAATACTCTTGCCAGCCCATCCCTCGGCCTCTCCTCCTGGCCTCCCCATCTTAAAAGCCAGCTTTCCTTGCCCAGACTCCTGATGAAACAGAAAACAATAACCACAGCTAAGCCTCCACAGATTGAACGTGAAAGGAGTCTTCCCTCCACAGAGGTCAAGGGTGGAGACTAGGGGAGGGAACAACTTAAGAGGGAGTTTATCTGAAAATAATAAAAAAAAAAGATGCCTTGAGCACAAATTTTTTTTTTTTCCATGAAAGGTTTATGCCTCTCTGGAGGCCTCTTCAATAAAAATGCATTCTGGCTCTCAGAGTGTCTGACTACAAATCAGGCACCAGTCTTTTCTCTTCCTGTGCCGACCTGCTGGAGTCGGCTGTTATTTTTGGCAGGCGGCCTTCAGGAAGGAGAAGGCTCTCCCCACCCCCTCCCACCTCCCTCCAAAGCTGGCTCGGGAAACACTCTTGACATGACACCTTCCAACATCCTTCAAGGTCAGGAGGTTGGGAGGGAGGAGGAGGAGGGAGAGAAAATGAGGGAAACTATGTTGACAGTTTAAAAAAAAATCACTGCCCAATGAAGTCCTTCCCCCACCCCCCCCATCCCCACCTCCATCCCCATCCCCAGCTAGACAAGCTGCCAACAGGCTAACCAGGGGAGAAAGGAAAACAAGAGATTCCAAGGCTGCCCCCTCTCTATCCACTGCTTTCCACCCTGCTTCCCCACCCCAGGTCGCCGCTCATTGGCTGGAACATCTGCATAAATCATATTGCATCCACCAGTTCTTGGGGGAATGAATGAAGCAGACTTTCTCCAGCCCATCCTCTCAGTCCTCGGGCTATGCACAGAGAATTAGTGTATTCACCACTGACTCCCAGCAAAGGGAAACTCTGTATAAGGCTATCTGGCCTCAGAACAACAGATTCTGCCTTTGTTTTTTAAGCTACATAAGCACGTTACATTTTGATCAAAAACTGCCAAGATGGCATCAGATGGACATTAGTAAGTAGATGATGTTATCACCGATGCCTATTTTTTTACATATATATATTTTTTATAGATCTGTAAATAGAGCTACCGAGAATTAACTGAATCATCTGTGTATGTATATACGTGTGCGTGCATGTGCACGTGTGTGTGTGTGTGTGTGTGTGTGTGTATTCAGGTGTTTTCAGTCATATCTGACTCTCGGTGGCCCATTTGGGGTTTTCTTGCCAGATATACTGGAGTGGTTTGCCATTTCCTTCTCCAGCTCATTTGACAGATGAGGAAACTGAGGCAAAGAGGGTTAAGTAACTTGCCCATGGTCACATAGTTAGTAAGTATCCTGAGACCAGATTTGAACTCAGGAAGATGAGTCTCCCTGACTCCAGGCCCCAGGGAACTCTATCCACTGTGACACCTAGCTGCCCTGATTTAGCCACACTAGTAACAAAAATATGGTGTAGAGGAAAAAGAGCCAGATTGTAGTCAAAATTGCTGAGTTCAAATCCTAACTCAGTTCTTTACTTCCTGTAGGATGGTGGGCCAGACACTTTACCTCTCTCATCTGTTTAAAAACAAACAAAAAACACTAGGCTAGGCCCAAACCAGATTAAAATCTAATTGAGAAATATTTAGCAAAATAAATTAAAATACAATAGAATATAGATGACATTAATATGAGGTCTTTCTAAGTCAATATGTGGCCCACAGAGATCCTTCTGCATCATTTAGTGGCCCCTGTTTCTATTAGAGTTTGACACCAGTGTCCTAGATGATCTCCAAGGTTTAAATTCTTTAACAATGGAAATTAGAAAACTTACGTCCTTTTCTTTCTTTTTCTTTCTTTCTTTCTTTCTTTCTTTCTTTCTTTCTTTCTTTCTTTCTTTCTTTCTTTCTTTCTTCCTTCCTTCCTTCCTTTCTTTCTTTCCTTCTTTTCCTTTCTTTCTTTCTTTCCTTCTTTCTTTCTTTCTTTCTTTCTTTCTTTCTTTCTTTCTTTCTTTCTTTCTTTCTTTCTTTCTTCCTTCCTTCCTTCCTTTCTTTCTCTTTCTTTCTTTCTTTCTTTCTTTCTTTCCTTCTAACTCTCTCTCTCTCTTTCTCTCTCTCTCTTTCTTTCAGCAATCAGGGTTAAGTGACTTGCCCAGGGTCACACAGTTAGGGTCTGAGGTTGGATCTGAACTCAGGTCCCCCTGACTCCACTATTCCACTGAGCTGTCCCTAGAAAACCTACCTTCTAATTCTACCACTCACTTGCCGTACGGCCTTGAGCAAGGTAAGTTACCTCTTTGGGGTTGGACTAGATAATTTCCAAAGTCTGTTCGATCTCTCAAAAAAAATATCTCAACCTAATAGTTGTGTTATATCTACTCGCAGCCCCATCGTTTACTCATTGGCTCTTAAGTATGACATGGATGTGATACATGCATGCACATGTATGTATCACCTAACGAGCACTTGCAGAGCACCTTCTGTATACCCCCAGCCTTTTGCTAGGCCCTATTTGGAGTAGAGTGTAAGAAATAGCTCCTGATGTCTGGAAGGCCAACTCAGCATGTCGAGAGTAATTAGGCACTGAGCTCTTTGACCCAGGCAAGGGCCATGAGGGCCGAGGTCGGGGGAGGCCCTCCTTTTCTGGCTCCGGTCTGACCTTGCTGCCCTTCAGATACCCAGGATTCAAGCCAAGCCAGCCTGCTCTGTGCCCGGTACTCCAGCCCTCTTCACCCCCTGCCTCTGCACAGACCTTGCCCAAGGCGCCATTTCCTCCTGGACAAGTCCCTCCTTTCCTTCAGGGCCCAGCTTGAGGGCCACCTTCTTGAGGGCCACCTTCTTCAGGAAGCCTCCTCTGATCTCTCTCTCTTTTCACTTCCCATCCCACCCCAAAAGTCATCCCCCCGACCTCCAGTTTTCATTGATCATTGGCTAATGGAATGGGGAGAGACCCTAGAGGTCATCCAGGCCCACTCCCCCATTTATGAGGAAACTGAGTCCTAGAAGGGCAAAGTTACTTGCCCAACATCACCCAGGTAATAAGTGGCTTTGACTCTTTCTAATCCTATCACCTACCTGGGCAAATCACTCCCCCAGCTGTCTCAGGGAAAGAGTGTTGGAATCAGGAAGAACTGAGTTCGAATCTTGCTTCACACACTGACTAGCAAGGTGACCCCGGGCAACTCACTTCACCTTACTCAGCCTCAGTAAGTGGAGAAACTAAAAGCATTTGAATAGTTAGGTGGATAGAGTGCTAGATCTGGAGTCAGGAAAACTCCTCTTCATGAGTTCAAATCCAGCCTCAGACACTTACCAGCTGTGTGACCCTGGGCAAGTCACTTCACCCTGTTTGCCTCAGTTTCCTCATCTGCCAAATGAGCTGGAGAAGGAAATGGCAAACCACTTCAATGTCTTTGCCCAAAAACAAAACAAAACAAAACCCAAATGGAGTCAAGGAGAGTCAAACACAACTGAAAAAAATGACCAAAGAACAGTAGTACTTACTTCGCAGAATCGTTATCAGACTGTAATATGTGTAAAGTGCTTTGTAAACCTCGAAGCATTCTATAAATTCTATCTGCTACTCTTAATCATTACTAATAATCTCTTTGAGCCTCAGTTTCTTTATCTGTAAAATGGACTCATTCTTGCACTATCTCCAAGGATTGGGTGAGGGAAGTGCTTTGTAAACACCAAAATGCTTTAGAAATGTGAATGATGATGAATAGCTCAGGCCTCCTAATACCCTAGGGATGCTTTTGCCTGCAATGCACCATTTCTTGATGCTCTCTCCACAGCCAAAAGCCCCTCCCCTTGGCTACACAGCAGCCTTCTCTACCCCAAAGCAGAGGGCTGGGTGTCACTCTGCATGAGCAGAGATTAACCGAGGAAACTGCCCTCAGCCCTCTCCGACAGGAGACTCGTCTCCCTCTGCTTGGCTGGATTGAAAATAGATTTCGTTTGGGTAAGGAGCAAACCCACTGAGATCTTGTGGGAGGCTGCCTGAATATGACTCTGAACTTGGGAGCCACAGCAGCCAGCTAGGGGAGGCTGTACAGGAACTGTCAAATGTGGGAGCAGGATGTGGGCTGACCTATGACCCACCGAGCAGCGGCGAGGGCCAAGTGAGAGAAGCAGGGCAGGGATTTTCCAGTGGCTGGGAGTTTGGTTTGGCCAGAGGGAGAAAGTCAGCAGGCAAGAAAAATACTGAAGGGGAGGGAGAGGGTGAGGGAAGCTGGAGCCCCTTAACTCCTTACCCTCCGCCCCATTGGCAACCTTCTCTGGAGTCCCTCCCAGCTCAGCTCCTCAGGACCAACTTCCCAAATCCCTACAGTTACTAGTGTGTCTCCTTTCTCAGATATTCCTAGACTGTTTTGACAGATTTCACTCTATACTCTGTATTACACTCATTGGTGTACACCCAGTAGACCGTAAGTCCCCTGAGGGGAAGAACTATTTAGCTTTTGCTTTCCACAAAGGAAAAACAGTGCCTGCTCTTGAGGAGGCCAAGACAGCGTCCTCCCATCCCATGGGGTAGAGAGAGAAGGGGAGACAACATGTAAATCAAAAAATAAATGCAAATTACACACAAAATAATTCCTGGGAGAAAGGCACCACCAACTAGGTGGTCAAGACAGGCATCCTGTATTGGGCTGCACTTTGAAAGGTGGTAGGGATCCTAAGAGGCCGAGATGAAGAGGGGTGCATGCCAGGGACAGGTATACAGCCTGCCCAAAGGGGCAGAGACGAGAGACAGAGTGTTATCTAAGAGGAATGGGAAGGTAGTGTAGACCACTTGAATTCCAGAGTTCTGAGCTTCAGTAGAGCTAAAGCCAGTCAGGTATCTGCAAATGAGACCAGTACCAATATGGTGAGCCCCCAGGAGGAGGAGGCCACCGGGCTCCCCAGGGAAGGGCAAACTAGCCCAAGCTAGAAAGGTAAAGGCTTCTGCATCAATCAGCAGTGAGGGCAGGCTTGTGAATGGTGCTGTACATCCAGGATGGGGTGAAATGGGGAGATCTGGACTCAAATAACAAAACAGAGGATCGGCCACTGAGCATGTGCTGAGTTCTGCTGATGTAGTTCTCCCAAGCAAAGAGACCAGGGAGCCTGCTTCCGGGAGAGCTGTGAAGATGCATAATAGAAGTACTTTGAAAAAATTTGTAGCATGCATAGACATTCTGGAAATGGTTCCAGTCTGGTGATCATGTGCTGAATAGCAGAATCTTAGATTGGCCACAGTTATGGGACCAGGATGGGGGCTTGAGTTCAAAAGACCCTAGCTACCATGTTGTTGTTCAGCCACGTCCAACTCTTTATGACCTCATTTGGGGTTTTCTTGAAAGAGATACTGGAGAGGTTTGCCATTTCCTTCTCCAGCTCATTTGACAGATGAAGAAACTGAGGCAAACAAGGTTAAGTGACTTGGCCAGGGTCACACAACTAGTACGTGTCTGAGGCCAGATTTGAACTTGGGTTTTCTTGACTCCAGGCCTGGTGTTCTATCCACTGTGCCACCAAGCTGCCAGACATCGTGTTGACAATCCTTTTTAGCTAATGTCTCTTGATTTGACCTCTTTGTGAGACCTCTTCCTGGATGATGGTCTCTATTGAGAGACAGTCCTCAAAGTGGAGAGACCTCAGGCCCTTTCTCATCCCAGGCATGTGGCTCCATGAATATGGGCTTTGCCTCAACATTTGTTCTTTTTGTTTTAGGCGAAGGAAGTGGGGACTATGACCTTGTGAGTTTCAAAAGGTCAAGAGAATGAGCCACCCAAGGTCTAGGAGTCTGGTCATCTGGGAATTGAGTCCACATGGAGCGCACCATCGATGGGATCATGGAGTAACCATTGGGCCATAGCCCACGGTCATTGAGGCAAGGACTCACTTGGCAACAATACCGCCTTTAGATATGAACTTAGTGGCACCAAAGTTACGTAGAAACTGCATTAAATACAAGTCCACTCTCCCCAAAGACTGAGTGTATGGTGGACAGTATGTCTCTGAAGCACTGGGGAAAATATTTATTCTTTTGTTCTTGCTATGGCTTCTAAGTAAATATCCCTTGATAATAGTAGATAGGTGACAAAAATGAATAATTCATTCAATGGAACTGGGGTGCTACTCTCTGGTGACTAACAGGAGAGGGAATGTACCTGGAATGGGGGTGTAAGTCAGTATCATTAGAGAAGAGATACCTGAATGTCTCAAGGGTGCCCGCAGGACCCTTAGAGGGAAGTATAACCAGTCTGACTCTGAGAGAATAAGACCACTACAGTGGGATGGACTCAGAGTCCAACATGGGAACATCATGTGTATGTATATGTATGTGTATGTATGTGTACGTGTATATGAATATATGTGCATGTATATGTGTGTATGTGTATACACACATATACATACCATCCATATATACACACATACACACATATACATGTGTGTATATATACACATATGAAATCTAAGAGGCAATATATATTACCTGAGATGTAAAAAGCAGCTGTTAGATTTTCTTAAGCAAGAGAGAGATGTGGTCAGACCTGTGCTTTAGGAATATAAATTTGGCATCTATGTGGCAGACAGATTGGAGAAGGGACACTAATTAGGAGCTGATTGCAATAGTCCAGACAATCTTGACAAGGGCCTGAACTTGACAGGGGGGTTTGCTATGTGAGTGGAAAGAGGGAATAACAGATGAGACATATTGTGGAAGGAGAATCAGCAAGAACTGGCAAATGATTGGATGTGAGGGGTTGGGGAGAAAGAAGCATTGCAGATGATGCCAAGGTTGCCAAACCACCTGAGTGTAAGGAAATAGGTTAGAAAGAGGGGAAGGTTTTGTGGAAAAAGAATGAGTTCCAGTTTTGACAGGTGGGGTTTGAGACGCCCACAGGACATCTGATTGGGGAGCATTCATCTTATCTTGCCTGGTCTCAGACCCACCACACCCCCTGCCCTAGTCTTCTCTCTGCCTTACTCTATGTGTGTGTCCCACCCCGCCCCCAGACCTCCCAGAGCTTTCCAACTCAAACTCTGAGAAAATTAATCAAACCAACACAACCCATTCCTAAAAAGGTCATTTCAATCAATTACCCTATGACTGATGATTCCCTGACTTTCCTGTCCAAAACTCCTCTCTTCCCATCACTCCCCTATGTGTGCTACTTGAGGGCAGGGACTGACTTTCTTGATTACATTTGCATACCCACAGTACCAGGCACATAGTACTTAATAATTTTTTTTAAAAAATTCATTCATTCGGGGCAGCTAGGTGGTGCAGTGAGTAGAACACTGGCCCAGGAGTCAGAAGCACCTGAGTTCAAATCCAGCCTCAGACACTTGACACACTTACTAGCTGTGTGACCTTGGGCAAGTCACTTAACCCCAATTGCCCTGCCTTCCCCCCTCCAAAAAAAAACCAACCAAAAAATTCATTCATTCATCTATTCATTTGTTCATTTATTCCTTTGTTTGTCCAGTTGACACCCAACAGGTGGCTAGTGATATATATATATATATATATGTGTGTGTGTGTGTGTGTGTGTGTGTGTGTGTGTGTATGTGTGTGTGTGTATGTATATATATATGTGTGTGTGTATGTATATATGGGACTGGTATTCAGGAGGGAGTCTTTCTATCTCTTTCGCCAAGCACAATGTCTGGTACATAGTAAGCACTTAATAAATATGTCTACATACAGATTATAAAGAGATAAATAAATATGGATAATTGGCATTTATATAGCACTCTAAGGTTTACAAATATTTAAGGTTTACTTATATCATCGCATTTAGTATCTAATTTAATATCTAATATAATAATATATAAATTTAATGCCTATGTAATATCTAAGGCTTACCTATATTATCTCATTTGATCCTTGAAGCAGCTCTGGAAGGCAGACTTTATTATTATCCCCATTTCACAGATGAGAAAACTGAGGCAGAAGAGGTTAAATGACTTTCCCAGAGTCACAAAACACAAAGCATCTGGGGCAGGATTTGAATTCAGGTCTTCTTTACTCCAAGATCAGTGGTCTCTCCATTGTGCCACAGAGCTGCTTCAGTTGGAGATATCTAAATAGGCAGTTGGTGATGTGGGGCTGGAGTTCAGGAGGGAGCCTTTGTATCTCTAGCACATAGTAGGGGCTTTGCAAATGTCTTGAATGGAATTGAATGGCCCAGACTAGGGATTCTCATCCTCCTGAACTCTCTCTAAGGCATGTGGTGTGGTTGGCCAGCCCTTCCTTGACATTCTCTTCTTCTTTGGATTCTGTGACACTGAAAAGATTTTAATCCTTGGTTCCCTGCTTTTCTCTGGGGGTTTATCACCTTTGGTGTTAACTCTTGGGTTTCAGGTCAATGTGGTAGAATGGAGAGAACACTGGGCTTAGAATACTGTATCTGACCTTTGATCCTGTGATGTGAGGTCAGTCCCAGACCTGCCATTAGCTGTGACCTTGAGCAGTTGACTTAACTTTTAAAATCTCAATTTCCTCATTTATAAAATACAGGGTTTGAGCTAGATAGGTCCTGCTATAGGCAGCTGGGTGGCACAGTGGATAGTGCACCAGGCCTGGAGTCCAGTAAGACTTGAGTTCAAATCTGGCCTCAGACACTTACTAGCTGTGTGATCCTGGGCAAGTCACTTCCCCCCTCCAATTAATAGTATTTTATTTTTCCCAATTACATGCAAAGATAGTTTTCAGCATTCACTTTTACAAGATTTTGAGTTCCAATTTTTTTTCTCCCTTCCTCTCTTCCCCCCTTCCCATGACAGCATGCAATCTGATATAGGCTATACATACATAATCCTATTAAACATATTGCTGTATTAGTCATGTTGTGAAAGAAGACTCAGAACAAAAGGGAAAAACCACAAGAAAGAAAAAACAACAAAAGAAGTGAAAATAGTATGCTTCGATCTGCATTCAGACTCCATAGCTCTTTCTCTGGATGTGCATAGCATTTTCCATCATGAGTCCCTTGGAATTGTCTTAGATGATTGCATTGCTGAGAAGAGGTAAGCCTATCAGAGTGAGTCATCCGAATAATGTTGCTGTTACTGTGTAACTTTGTGTACTTTGGGTGTAGTTCCAAATTGCTTTCCGGAATGGTTGAATCAGTTTACAACTCCACCAATAATGCATTAATGTTCTAATTTTCCCACATTTTCTCCAACATATATCACTTTTTTGTCATATTATCCAATCTGATAGGTGTGAGATGGTAGCTCAGAGTTGTTTTAGTTTGCATTCCTCTAATCAATATTTAGAATATTTTTTCATATGACTATAGATAGCTTTAATTTCTTCATCTGAAAACTGCCTGTTCATATCCTTTGACTATTTGTCAATTGGGTAATGATTTGTATTCTTATAAATTTGACTCAGTTCTCTAGATATTTTAGAAATGAAGCCTTTATCAAAGAACCTGGCTGTAAAAATTGCTTCCCAGCTTTCTGCTTCCCTTCTAATCTTGGTCGCATTGCCTTTGTTTGTACAAAAACTTTTTAATATGATATAATCAAAATTATCCATTTTGCATTTCCTAATGTTCTCTATCTCTTGTTTGGTGATAAATTCTTCTCTTCCACAGATCCTTGCTTTCCTACTTTGCTTATAGTATCAGTCTTTATACCTAAATCATGTACCCATTTCGACTTTATCTTGGTATAGAATGTAAGATATTGGTCTATGCCCAGTTTCTGCTATACTATTTTCCAGTTTTCCCAGCAGTTTTTGTCAAATAGTGAGTTCCTACCCTGGAAGCTGGAGTCTTCGAGTTTATCAAACAGTAGGTTACTATAGTCACTGACTACTGCGTCTTACGGACCTAACCTATTCCACTGATCCACCACTCTGTTTCTTAGCCAATACCAAATAGCTTTGATGATTGCCACTATATAATACAGTTTTAGATCTGGTGCAGCTAGTCCTGAGCAAATCACTTAACCCCTTCTGCCTCAGTTTCCCCATCTCTCAAACAAGTTGGAGAAAGAAATGGTAAACCAGTCCAATATCTCTGCCAAGAAAAAAGAGGTCACAAAGAGCCAGGAACGACTGAACAAAAAGAAGATTATGATTTCATGATCAAGAGGACCCCAGGGATCATAAGACTTAGGTCTGAAAGTACGTGAGGTGAAACGGTCATAATACAGATGAGGAAACTGAGGCAGACAGGAGGGAATTGTAATAAAGTTAAGTCATAGAGCTAGGATTTGAACTCAGGTCCTGAGTACTTCCATCACTCATGCTGCCATTTGCATAGATGTTTGGTATGCCAGGGGACAATGAGAGCAAGTATTAGATAGAGATCTAGGCAAGGAAGTCTATCAGTGGGAATGTCAGAGGCAGAAGGGCAGGAGGGTCCCTGCAGGCAGGCAAAACATGGTGATACGATATCAAGTCTGTGGCCCGTCAGAGGGGTCTAGTATGGAGGATGCAACCCTAGAAACTGGAATACAGAGCAGGACTCCTGTCCCTGGAAGGACTGGTGAGTACAAGTCAAGGACCAGGACCTAGAGGAAAGGGGAAAAGGGGGAAAGGGGAAAAGGGGGAGGCACCTTTCAGTCATCAAGTCTTATTGATTCTTTAGTTGAAATATCTTTTGCATTCTTCCCCCTTGCTCTATGGTCCCACTGACATCATCCCCTTTCATTACCTCATGCTGAATAATTTTTCCTGTCTCAAATGTCTACCTGATTCAATCCATCCTGAACACCACTGCAGAGTGACTTTAAGGAACATTCATCCTCCTGGAACATGACTTTCATCATGTCACTCCCCGGTGCAAGAATCTACAATGGCTTCCCGTTGCCCACAGGTTCAAATTCATTGAATATATCCTGGCATTCAAAGTATCTGGGACTGTTTCCTCATCTGTGAAATGAGGGCTTGGTCCATCTGACCCTCAAAGTCTCTTTCAGCTCTAAATTACTTTTCAGCAGAATATAAGCTTACATAGTAGGCACTTAATAAATACAAATGTTTTTGGATTAAATTGAATTGAATAGCATGTGGAAATGGCCCCATTATGACCTCCATTAAACTTCACAATGTTATCTCCTATTTCTTGTGTAATGGGAGCCTGGCCAATGGAATTCCATCCTAGGGCAGGCTCAGCAGCTCTGCCCGCTGCCAGCCCATGTGGAAGACTCTAGGGAGCTGGCTTCCAGAAAGTCTCAATGACATGTCTCCACTATATCTCTTCTTCCTACTTTTATGGGAAGAGGCACACCGTTTTGAACTTCAAGTGGTCCCAATTGCAAGCACAGAAGTCCAGAAGCTACATCCATATCCATAAGATGAAGTACCAGACACTGAGATTCTTTCTTGAACTAAACTACCAAGCATTGAAACTGTACTGCAGAGAGGGCAACTCTGATGGGCTGGCTACATTGTTCAAATGCCAAACGTACATTTGCCTAAAAGATTATTTTATGGAGAACTCACACAAAGCAAATGCTCACACGGTGGTCAGAAGATGCAATACAGGGGCACTCTCAAGGTCTCTTTGAAAAACTTTGGAATCAACTGCAAGGCATGGGAGATGCTGGCAAAGGACCGCCCAGCATGGCATGCTTGCATCAAAGAAGGCACTGTGCTTTATGAGTGAAGCAAAATTGCAGTAGCTCAAAAGAAACATAAGATGCACACATTTAGAGCCATCTCCACTCCAAATGTTCATGCGGACTATTTGTGCCCAACCTGTGGTAGAGCCTCTAGAATTCATATTGGTCTGATCAGCCATTGTCAGACATCCTGTACCTTGACCTCGATAACAGTGATATCATTTTGGTCCTCTCGGAGCATGAAAGACAACAACCAACCAACCAACCAACCAACCAACCAACCAACTAAGCTATCTAACAACAAGTACTCTTTGTTTTCCCAATAGGGACAGTGATAAAGCCAATCTCATTACTGAATTTGGATCCTTGTGCCCCAGCCGGAGAGATTGGACCAATGTGAGCAGGTAATTAATAGGTACTGTAGAAACAAGCCCTTCTGGGGAGAGAAGACAGTTTCATATCTTGATACATTGGAGCAAATCAAAACCTATGTCAGATTAAGCAGTAGTTCCTAGGACAACTTACTCTAAGGGCTAAGCAGGAGGTGAAAGATTCTCATAGCAAAAATCTAATGGTGGAGAGGTCAACACTGAGTATATCATGGAAATACACTATGAAGGAAACCAAGAGGTATCCCTGAATTGATGGTTTGTCTCGTGCAAATTCTCCAGTCAAGACAATGGTTTTAATGGTGGTGGCACCAAAAGGGATCTTAGTTATAGGTTGTCTAGTTTAACACTTCTTTTAGAGCCAAGAAAATTGAGTCCCAAAGAGAGGAAGTGTGACTTGCCCAAAGTCACCAGAGGCATCAGTCAACAAGCATTTAGTAAGCTTTTACTATGTGCCAGGTACTGTGCTAAGCCATTAGCAGAGCAAGGATTCAATCCCAGGTTCTTTGATTCCAAATTCATTCTCTCATCCTTTATCATTACCTTTGTCATCTTTTCAATGTTCATTCAAATTCTACCCATCCTTCAAGGACTAACTCTAGGTTCCCTTCTTTCACAAAGTCTTCTGTGATAACTCTGGGCAAATGAGCTGTCATTCCTTCTTTCTGTTAGCTCCAGTTTATCCTTATGTATCTAGGTGATGCAGCGGATCAATCCCTGGGCCTGGAGTATGGAAGACCTAAGTTCAAATCCAGCTTCAGATACTTACTAGCTGTGTGACCCTAGGCAAGTCACTTCACCCTGTTTGCTTCAGTTTCCTCATCTTCAAATGAGCTGGAGAAGGAAATGGCAAACCACTCGTTTTGGGGTTTTTTTTTTTTTGCTAAGAAAACCTCAAACAGGGTCATGAAGAGTAGGATAAAACTGAAGTAGGCTTCTTGAGAGCAGAGACTGTCTCTTACCTTTCTTTGTATTTTAGCACAGTGCCTGGCACATAGTAGGTGCTTAATAGATGCTACTGACTCCTTGGTGACTTCCTGTAACATTTGTTGTGTATACTATATATACATTTAGGGACTCAATTAAATTCCACCTGCATAGTCCTCTCTTTTGTATTTTAGGGAGATTATAAGCCCCCTGGGGCAGGTCCTACTTCCTGTCTTTATCTTTAACCTCCATTGTGTCTAGCATGGCACCCATTGCAGAACAGGGTCACAGTATGGAGAAGTTGACAGAAAGATAAAAGAAAAATAGGGAGATTCTTTTACTCAAAGAATCCAGAAAAGGGCCTATCTGCAGACAAAAAGCTTCTTGGCTTCCTCCCCTGCAAAACGAGAGGGTTGGACTAATTGATCTCTGAGAGACCTTCCAGCTCTGATGTTGGCCTGTGATTCCTCCCGGTGGGCTGGAGAGCCTGGTAGAGCGAGACCAAGGTGGCAGTGAGAGAGAAGAAGAGGCTTTGAGAGAAAAAAACAAACCCTTTCTCGAGCCCTCACCTAGCAAGCACACGGAGGCTTATCCATCTCATTCCGGATCGATTACCTGCCAGCCTCTCCGTTATTCATCTGTATCCTCATGATTCATGGTCTAAGTGCCCTATAAATGCTGTGGCGTGTCCGAGGGGAGCTGCCGCCAATTCATTCCTGACATTTGGCTCGTTGGATCCAGCGTGTCTGGCTCCCTGGCGGGGCAGGGGCCCCGGTGTAGGCGCGCCCCCTCCAGTCAGCTGGTGCTCAGATGGGTGGGAGGGGACCTTCAAGTTGCTGTTTATCTGAATGTCTAACTGTCGCCTCACCCTCCCCCCACAGCCGACCCTGGGAGGAACCAGACCAATTTTACAGTTGGTTTCTAGGTCATTAATCAGAGTCAGAGACTTTTTTTAAGTAAGATGTATGGTTACTGAAGGGCACTCGGTGATACTCAGGCCTCTTTACTCCTTTCTCTGCCTGCAGGGCCTGATCGTGACAAAATCACGAAGGAGTTCAAGTTTATCTGCATGTGCTTCAGCTTTCTCTTTCCCCCTCATGATGCCCCCTTCCTCCCCTTCAGATACCAATAATAATAATAGCAATATTCATGGTCATAAATATCAACAGAGTCTACAAGTCAAAAAACATTTATTAAGCACCCACTATGTGCTAAGCACTGGAATACCAAGAAAGACAAAAGCCATCCCTGGCATTAAGGAGCTTGCAGTCTAATGGAGGAAATTAACACCCAAGGTGAGCTGGAAGTGGGGAAAGGGGTGAGAGAGGAGACAGGGAGAAGATGGCAAGGCAGCTGGTACATCTAGCTACCTGGGATAAAGAGCTGTAACTCACTTTATCCCAGGGGGTTTAAGGGCCAGGAGCTTATTATTTTTAAAAATGTATTTTAACACTTTTATTTATCCATGACTGGTTTTCTTTTTTATCCAAAATATTTTGTTTTATGTATTTAAAAACACAATTCTGAGAAAGGGTTCATAGCTTTCACCAGACTGTCAAAGGGATCTAGAATACCAAAAAAGAGTAAGAACATCCGATTTAACTTATGGAGACGAGATGGTGTAGTGGTTAGAGCACTAAACTGTGTTGTTCAGTTGTTTCAGCCATGTCTGACTCTTTGTGACCCCATTTGGGGTTTTCTTGGCAGAGACACTGGAGTATCCATTTCCTTCTCCAGCTCATTTTATGATGAGGAAATTGAAGCGGAGTTAAGTGACTTACCCAGGGTCACACAGGCTGGATTTGAACTCAGGAAGATGAGTCTTCCTGACTCCAGGCACAGTGATCCCTGTGCCACTTCACTGCCCAGAGCTCAGAGCAGAGAGTTCAAATCCCAACTTCACATATTTACTAGCTGTGTGAGCAGGGGAAAGGGGGACAGTTCTAGTTGTCCTGATCTATATCATGTCACTGGATCCAGATTGCTCTGGAGGAGAGAGTGAGGCTGGTGACCTTGCACAGCCCTCCCTCACTCAAATCCAATTCACCTGCAAGTCATGGCATCATCTTCCTGATGTCATGTCTTCTTTCAAGAACAAAGGACAAACAACCTGAGCTGCCCCACTGGGGACCCAACTGGAATGGACCAGTTGGGCAACTCACTCCTTTCCTCCCTCCCTCCCTCCTTCCCTCCTTCCTCCCTCCCTCCTTCCCTTCCTCCTTCCTTCCTTCCTCCCTCCCTCCCTCCCTTCCTTCCTTCCTTTCTGCCTTCCTTCTTTCCTTCCTTTTTCCCTCCCCTCTCCTTCCTTTCTCTTCCCTCCTTCTTTGCCCTCTGTACACATGGGGTATCATGCCCTTACCAGAGGGTGCTCTGCCCAGAAGAATGTAAATTTTACTGACTGAAACCTAGCTAGATATCATGGAGTTTACTGGCTAGATTTCTTTCTTAAAGACCGTGCCTTAAACCCAATTCACTCTGGCTCTCACTGCTTGGCCAGCAATAGGTCCCAGCCCAAGCACCACTTAGCGGCCTTTGCTTGGGCCCCCAATGGCTCAGAGTGAATGTAAAATAGTAACTGTTTCTGTTTTGGCCAGAAACCCTGACAGTCTTCCCCTCCCAGACTGATAGGTTTTGTTTTGTTTTTAATTAGGTAAAAGGGGCCTTTCCTTGGCTCATTTCTTAATTACCCTTAATCACTGAATGGGCACTGACTCAGTCAAAGTGAGAACTTGGAAAGACCTTAGCTTAAAAAGGCTGAGGTCTCCCACTGCATCCAAGGCCGTCTCCAGCCGTCCTGATCTATATCTTGCCACTGGACCCAGATGGCTCTAGAGGAGAGAGTGAGGCTGGTGACCTTGCACAGCCCTCTGTCACTTAAATTCAATTCACTTGAGAGTCATGGCATCATCTTCCCGATGGTGTGTGCTCTTTGAGAATAAAGGACAAGGAACAATGACCAGGGGAAAAAGCCTTTACCTCTCTGATTTCCAGTTTCTTCATCTCTGTAATATGAGGGAATCGGATCTGATGATTTCTAAGATTCCTGCTAGCTCTAAATCTAGGATCCTCTGGCATCCCCCGAGTTTAACACACAGACACCGAAAGGGTCCTGCATCCAAAGGCTTCAGTGTGTTTGGCTCATGGGAAATCTAACTTATTCTGGCCTGAGTTTAACTCCTTTCCAAGCCGCCCAAGCCCACAGACTTTTCTAGCACAACTGAGTAGGGAAAGGAAAGCCCTTATATGGGGATAACTGTCCTTCTCGACCAGTCAGCTAGGTCCTAGCACAGAACTCCAGTGAGCAGTGCCTGAGTTACTGACAATGACAGCTGGGAGCTCTTGTCAGGAGGAAGTCCACAACGACTGCCCCTTGCCCCCTGCCCTCTCGCCCACCTTCCTAGGGCTCTGGGCTCACTTGGGGTTAAGCAGGGAATTTGTGCTTCCCCCAGTTCCATCTGTGTTCCCTCAAAAGGCTTTGGGTAAGCAAGCCTCTCCCAATGCCCTTCCTTCGTCTGACTACAGCCCCTGCTAGGGTCTCTGGGGAGGAATCTTACAGAGCCTTGTCCAGCCCAGAGGGCTGTTGCAGGAAATCCTGGAAACCAGCATTACAATGCATTATTTCCTGCCGGCAAGGGACCCCCAAGCACAGGAAAGAGATGTTGGTTGGTCCTGGTGGCTTCCAAAGAGGGAGATGGTCCAGGTAAACTCCCTGGAAGGGACTGATACATATCAGGGATCCAGCTGCAGGGAATTCCAGTGTCCAGGAAATAGAAGGATGGCTGATCCTGGGGTGAGAAAAATGGGGAGCTCACCACAGAACAATTTACAGCCTTGGATAAGGATGTTTGTAACAGTGGCCTACAAGCAGACATTCTACTCCCCTTCTCAACAAGCGTCAACAGCTCCCCACTCCACACAGGATGAAGTCCAAACTCCTCGGCCTGGCATTCAATCTTGGTAATACCTTTTCAACAGAGGCTGATATCACCCGCCATTATTCTATCTTCAGAGGACATACTTGTTCTTTCAGACTAGGCCTCCATCATACTAGCCCACTTCTAGTCACGGGCTATCAAGGCAGAAGAGTCTATCTCCACCTAAACCTGAGCAGATTAAATCAATTCAGTCCTGGTTTAGAGTTCAACCAGGATAAGAAGATTCAATGCAATCTCATCATCAGTAGTGTCCTTCTAAAGGAGAGACTTAATTTGTAAGGGGGTGGTGGCTGGGGGGAAACTCTGAGTCTCCAAGACACTGATCACTAAGATTTAATAATATAGACACACACACACACACACACACACACACACACAACAAGACAGATACAGGATAAAATTGGAGGTAGCATCTTGGAGGGCACTAGTGTTGATGAGGACTGGGAAAGTTTTCTTGCAGAGGGTGGGATCTTAGCTAGGACCCAAAGGAATCCAGGGAAGCCAGGAGGTGAGATGAAGAGGGAGGCACTCCAGGCATGGGAAGATAGCCAGTGAAATGTCCTGAGTTGGGGGATGGACTTTCTGAGGCAGGATCTGAAGAGGGGTCACCTTGGCTCCAGATCCTACAGACAATCCATTAGACCATGCATTACATCTCTCAGTTCCTAACCATCCTGAATTCTGAGGTTCCTTCTAATCCCAAACCTACAGATCTTGTGATAATTCCTAACTCGAGTATTACCTCTTTCTGAAGGGTTAAATATCCTCAACTGAAATGGAAAGTCAAAACTTCAGCCAATCAGATGGAAGGTCTCATTTCATTGACAGGAGTGGTCAGTGGTTCATTCCCTAAGACAACTGAAGTCCTTGGTGGAGCAAATCCCACAATTCCAAAGCTGTGCTAGGACACTAATCTTCCATTTGGAAACAGAAAGTTGAAAAGACATTTGGGGTTCCCTTGAACCTCCAGAAGGACTGTTCTTCCTGAAAGAATAGAAAGCTTTGAAAGAGTCTTTCATGGGGAGGAGATGGGGGACTGAGGCAGCTGCACATTCAATAGGCATGGTTCAGATTTTGAACTATCGTGTTGGAGCTGGAAATAAATTTTTGAGATAATAAAAATAGTAAATCACAGTTGGGTGGCATAGTGGTGGACTGTGGATAGGACTTAAGAGTCAGGAAGATCTGAGTTTGAATCCTGTCTCAGATTCTTATTGTCTCTGTGGCTCTGGGAAAGTCATTTGACCTCTCTTAGACTCAGTTTCCCCATCTATTGAGTGGGAGTAATAACACCTCCATCACTGAACTGTTGTGACAATCACCCCATAAATGCTCATTATTATTCTATCTGACTCAGAGTCAGGATGCCCATCTCAGATCCTTCAATACCTGTTTGTGGGTGGCTTTCAGCACGTTGGTTTATCTCTCTGGGCTCCAGTTTCTTCATCTATTAAAAATGAGGCAGTTGGAGTAGATTTCTAAGGACAGTAAGAGGGTTGGTAACCTATGAATGAGTGAAGCATCCCAGTGCGCAGATGTGTATAAACTGGTGCAGAGGGAAGGGGGCAGAATCAGGGGAACAATTTCTAGGAGAGCAGCAGCAAGGTCAAAACAAAAAACATGGAAAGACTCAAGAACTCTGATCAAAGCAAGTTCCAGCCTGGATTCTAAAGGAATGAGGATGAAGAATATTATCCCCAATGGAAAGAAAGAGAAAGCAATGAGACGCAGAGTGGGATGTTCATTTGGACGTGGTCAGTGTGGGAATTGGTTTTTCTTGACTGTGTAGATTTGTTGCAGTGCTTGGTTTTCCTTTCTTCCTTCCCTTCCTTCCTTCCTTCCTTCCTTCCTTCCTTCCTTCCTTGCTCCTTACTCCCTCCCTTCTTTCTTTTCTTTCTTTTCTTTCTTTCTTTCTTTCTTTCTTTTCTTTCTTTCTTTCTTTCTTTTCTTTCTTTCTTTCTTTCTTTCTTTTCTTTCTTTCTTTTCTTTCTTTCTTTCTTTATTTCTTTCTTTCTTTCTTTCTTTCTTTCTTTCTTTCTTTCTTTCTTTCTTCTTTCCTTCCTTCCTTCCTTCCTTCCTTCCTTCCTTCCTTCCTTCCTTCCTTCCTTCCTTCCTTCCTTTCTTTCTCAATGGAGATGGGAAGGGCATAGATCTGTGAGACAGAGAAAAAATAAGTGCTTGTTAATTGTAAAAAAAAAAATGCTTTCCTCCCAGCAACACTCTAAGGTTGGTATTATTATCCACATTTGACACATGAGGAAAATGAGTCCTAGAGAGGGGGAGTGATTTGCTCAGGGTCAAATCTATAGTCATGACCAGGAAGAGAATTAAAACCCAGTTGTCCTGAAACCAGGTTCAATGCTTCCCCCCTCCCCCCACCTATGGTGTCTTTCTGCTATCTAGGGTAATCCTTTCAATTAATCAGCAAATATCTATCAAGCACTACACACCAGGCATGGTCTAAGGTGTTGAGAATACAAAAACAAAGTTTTATCATTGAGCCCCTGCCCTCAGAGAGCTTATGTTCTGTCAGAGGAGGTAGCATGTGTGTACATATGTGAGTATGCATGTAATTCTACATACATGAATATGCATGTAATCTACAATATAATTCTACATATGTGCACATAATCCTACAATAAAATTCTATCCACGAGAGCATATATAATTCTACAATAAAATCCCACACGTGTTTATATGATCTTATAATTCTACATATGTGAGTATATACATTACCCTACAATATAATTCTGTACATAATTCTACAATATAATTCTACATATATGTACATAATCTACAAAATAATTCTATATGTATGAGTGTACATAAATCTACAATCAAATCCCATATTTGAGTATATCTGTAATTCTACAACAAAAATTTACACATGTGAGTGTGTACGTAATTTATACTTCTACATATGTGAGTACTTATATAATTCTATGATCTATGTGTGATCTATATGTGAGTGTATACATTACCCTATAATATAATTCTGCATATGTGTATACATAATCTTATACTTTTATATACACGAGTGAATATGTAATCCTGTAATATAATTCTATATACACGAGTGTATATGTTATCCTCTAACATAATTCTACATATGTGACTGTGTATATAATTCTGTAACATGGTTCTTCCTTTAAGAGTATGTACATAATTCTACAAGAGAGGAAACTCAGGCCCAGAGAAGACATGGGACTTCATCAGGGTTGTCCAGCTAGTTAATGAGGACACGAGGGCAGAAGTCTCTTCTTCTTATTACTGGAGTGCTATGAGAGCCTTCCTGCTGCCTGCCCCTTATTGAAAGGATTTGAAATAAATATGTTTGTGTTATTAATCCTGGTATTTACTTGTGTTCCTCTGCTGAAGTCCTACTCTGATGCCTTCTCTCAGCTTGAAGATGGCTCTGGTTCTTGGGGCCTGTGCCGATAGACTACCTGCTCAGACAGATGCTGCCATAAGGATAGGCCCAGCGATGAACTCAAGTCATGCTCTCAGAGGACCAGCTTGCTAAATTTAACAAGGCTCACCAGAGACTTGGCCCCAGGGTAAGGAATTTGTCCACCATGGTGAGTCTCACAGAACATCCACTAAGTTATAAAGCAAAGAGTTGAAAAGATGGAAGCTCAGCCATCATGCCTAGTGCTGAAAGGTCTAGGGCCACAGACGCCAGGCCTAGGGCCAAAAAGACTCAGATGCCCTGCCTAGTGATGACAGGACCAGGGCTTCAGACACCAGGCCTGCCACTGAGTCAAGTACATACCCTTCATGTCTGATATCTCCTGAGTGCCTTATCCCCCACCACCTTCTATTCAGCTCAATTCAACAAGTAGTAATTCAATGACAATTTGTGACATTCACTTTGTTAGGCGGGGATGAAGCCATAGAGTTGCTGCTATGTGAGTTCAGTCCAGTCCAGGGCTTGGCAAACTATGACCCAAGGGCCAAATCTGGCCCACCACCTGTTTTTGTAGGACCCACAAGCTAAGCCAGGC
This sequence comes from Trichosurus vulpecula, assembly GCF_011100635.1. NCBI lineage: Eukaryota > Metazoa > Chordata > Mammalia > Diprotodontia > Phalangeridae > Trichosurus > Trichosurus vulpecula. The sequence goes on along the minus strand of NC_050575.1, from coordinate 383,415,098 downwards.
CAGAGCTGCCCCTCAGGATGTAGTTTGTCAATCCCTGGATGAATGAATGAATTAATGAATGAATGAATTGAAAAGCATTTACTGGGTGAGATGAACACTGTGCTAAGCACTAGGGAAACAAATACAAAAGCAAAGCAATTCTCTGCCCTAAAGGAGCTTACATCCTAATAGCAGGAGTTAATGTGCATAGTGGAATTGTAGGGAGGGAAAGCTATTTTGGTATGGAATGTTAGAGGCATGGTGAGTGAAGCTATAGGGAAGTAGATCGATACACCCTTTCCAGGAGCACTGACAGTACAGATTTGGTTTGGGTTTCCAACTTGGAAAGGGGTGAGGGGGCAAAGGGGTGGCATTCTGGAGGTGGCAAAGTAGTCATTAAGAAGATAGTCAGGAAGAAGAGAGTAAAGCACTGTTGGGAAGTGCTGGAAATTTTGGGCTAGTTGAGCTATTCAGTAGTCTGTGAGGAGGGGGAGAGAGAGTCAGAGAAAGAGAGAGAGACAGAGGGACAGACAGAAAGACAGAGACAGAGAGAGACAGACAGATAGACAGAGACAAAGACAGAGAGAGAAAGCATCTAACACAGAACCTTGGGAAACATCCATAGTTAGAGGTAGATGATGAGCCAGCAAAAGAGACTAAGAATGAATAGACAGCTCAGAGGTGAACCCAGGAGAGAGTAGTGTCATGAAATCCCAGAGAGTAGAGAGTGAGTATTGTGTGGGGTAGCAAGATCACCTGAGTACCTCAATAATTCACAGAGGCTTCTCAGGTAGGTTCAGAAAAGGAATTAATCTTCATTTTACAGATCTGCGAGATTTGGGCATCACCTCCACTAGGACGAACTAGTGGAAGGAGGTGAATTATGAAAGGCAAGAGATCAATTTATATCCTAACACAAAAAGATTCCCGCCCACCACTATGCCTCCTCTCCATTGGCTGAGAGGTGGGCTTACAATCTAGGCTCAAAAAGCTACACAAAGAACCAGGAAATCAAGCACAGCCAATCTAAGGTAAAGAGGAGGAATGAGGGAGGAGAAGGGGAATATTCCTGGGTTTGGTAACAGTGCTAGCACAGGTGGCAGTGGTGGGGGAGGGGGGGGTGGGGAGAGAGAGAGAAAGAGAGAGGGGGTGGGGGAGGAGGGGCACTTATTGCCCCAGGCCCTGAATCCCTGAGAGTTAGGTAATCATATTCCTACAAGGTTAAATCCCAAGGTCTATTCCATCCTCTCACTGGCCCTGCTTATTCCAGAAATAATTCTTATATTTTCCCTCTCTGTGAAGTCTTCACAAGAATTATCTCCCACTCAGTATCCAGGAGGAGAGGTTGGTCAAAAGTGTTCGAAGCAGCAGATGGGTTAAGAAGGATATGGACAGAGAAAAGACCATCAAATTTGGTAATTTCACCAGTCTTGGTTCCTTTGGAAAGAGCAGTTTTAGGTGAGGGATGGACACCCTGAACTCAGTGCATTGACTCTCCTCCTGCCCCCAGTCCATGGGGGAGAAAGCGTGGTGTGATGGAAAGAGTGTTGAACTTGTAGTTACAGGTTCTGAGTTCAAATTCTAGTTCTGCAATTTATTACTTATGTGACCTTGATCACTTCCCTCTTCTGGGGCTCAGCTCCTCCAATAGCACGTATCTCAGTGTTTAGCAAATGCTTATTCACTGACTATAAATGAAGAGAGGGGGAGGGGTGGTCAGACTAAATGGTCCTCTGCAATTCTAAATTTATGATCCATCAAGTAATTAGATATCCACGACTGGAGGTCAGAAGAGAGGCAGGGTGGGTATAGTCACAGAATTCATAGAATTTCAGAGCTGGAAGAACCTGCAGCGTCCATGTAGACCAACGCTCCCTACAAAAGAACATTCATTACAATGCAGCTGTTGCTTATATGTATCCTGGTTGTCTTGCCCATTAGAATATAGGTTCCTTGAGAGTAGGAATTGCTTTGTTTATTGCCTTTGTATCACTAGCACCAAGCATACAACCTGGCATTTGGTAGCCGATTAATAAAGGTCTGTTGATTAGTTGGTTGATTGGTTTGGGAGGTAGGATTATCATTCTGATGGGGAGAGGGAAGAAATGTGACAATTACCTAAAGCATAAGTACTGATTTGGTGGGGGAGGGCTAGAAAGGCCCTGAAGTAGAAGGAGATCCTGAGAAGCCACTTCCTAGGAGCCATATAAAGGTATCACTGAAAGGGCTTATCTGAGGCTTTTGTTCCCTCCCATGGTGTTGGGTACATGCTAGGCTCCATAAATATGTATGGATTGATTACCAAGACAAATGACAATTACCCCCTTCTGGTAATTTATGTAAGCAGAAATGACACTTCTAGAAGAAACTAAGAAGTATTACTAATTATTACAAAGTCTTGGGCAAGAAATTAAAGATTGGGGGACACATGTTTTCTTTGCTCTTGATTATTGAAGATAAGGGAGGCAGAAGAGAAAAATTAATTTAGAAAGTAAACAGTCAGCTAAGAAGATGGTATCTGAGAATGGGATTTGGATTTCTGGATCATGGTTACAATGTAAGTTTGACAGATTCCTGGCCAGAGATGGAGCACACTTGACAGTGACAGGAAAGAATGTATTTGCTAAGTGTCTTATAAATCTAATCAAGAGGATTTTAAACTAAAAAATATAGGGGAGGGAGAATGCTACTTCTGTAACTTTCTCAAATTAAATATTATACAGCACAGCTACAAAAAGGAGAGAAGAAGAAGAAGAAAAAGAAGAAGAAGAAGAAGAAGAAGCAGAGAAGAAGAAGAAGAAGAAGAAGAAGAAGAAGAAGAAGAAGAAGAAGAAGAAGAAGAAGAAGAAGAAGAAGAAGAAGAAGAAGAAGAAGAAGAAGAAGAAGAACTAAGACACTTGGAAATTCATAAAGAAAAAAAATCCAAGAAAGAATCCCATGGCATCAAGTGTGCATACCCACATGCCCGAAGGTTATGTTACAAACAAGACAAATTAGAGGTGCCAACATGAGAGAGTAAATTTGATCTCAGTGGTATTACTGAGACTAAGATACCCACGATTGGAATATGGTTCTAGATGGGTTCTTTTTCAGTTGTTCAGTCATATCCAACTTTGTGACCCCATGTGCGGTTTTCTTGACAAAGATGCTGGAGTGGTTTGCCATTTCCTTCCCCAGTGGATTAAAGCAAACAGAGGTGAAGTGACTTGCCCAGAGTCACACAACTAGTGAGTGTCTGAAGCTGGTTTTGAACTCGGATCCTTCTGACTCCAGGCCCAGTGCTCTATCCACTGAGCCATCCAGCTGGGTGGGTATATTTATTCAAAAGAAATAGGATAGGTAAAAGGAGGTGTTAGTGTTATATATTAAAATAGTATGCTCATGTGAGAATATCCTGACTTGCAAAGCCTTTAGCAAAGAATGACTCCTCTTGTCTTCACAACAACCCTGAGAAGTAGGTGGTATTTATTCCTATTTTACAGATGTGGAAATTGAGGTTAACTTATGTGCCCAGGGTCTCAGAGCTAGTAAGTGTCAGAGACCAGATTTGAATTCAAATCTTCCATGACTCTAGGCCCAGCACTCTATTTTATAGTGGGAATTCATTGGGCATTCTTCCAACTCTCAACTTATGGGATTCTGTGATTGATGTGATTTTTCCTTAGTTTGGCCCTGATGGAGAATATGAGAGTGGGCATTGAGTACTAGGCACCTTTCTCCTCCAAGAGAAGGAGGGTGCCTAGCTAGCATTTTTCTAGGAGTGAAGAGCTGCCATGCCAGGAAGGAAAGGAAGCCAGAAAGATGCAGTCCCACCTGGGCCTTTCTTTCTTTTCCATATGTCTTCCCTAGTCTCCGTTTCCCAGGCAGCACCACTGGCCCCATTCTTATTGCTTGGCAATGCCCCTGCTCTCTGCCCATCACCGCTATAGTTGACCTTCCTCACTTGGCTGAAGGAAACTGGGACAGAAGTTTGGGTTTTTAAAGGGGCTTCATTGACTTTTTTAGGTGAAGAGGACAAAAAAGAACCAGTCTAAAGAGGTCAGAATTGCTGACTTACAGAGCATATAAGTTTTAACCTACATGGAGAAAGCATGGTATGATTAAAAGAACCCTGTATTTAGAAATAGGAAACATATCTATTATCTACCTGTAGAGAACAGAAAAAGCTTCCTGGGCTAGTTGACCCTATTCTCATTCATGAAGCATCATCATCATCATCGTCATCCTCATCCTCAGCACAATATCTATCTTTACATACATCTTTAGAACTATAAAATGAATTATTAATGATATGAAGAATAATAAAATAATAATAACAGTACAGCTAGCCTTCATACAGCACTTTAAGGCTTGCTAAGCATTTTCAAAATGCAATCTCGTTTGATCCTCACAAGAACCCTGGAAGGTAGATGCCGTTATTCTTCGTATTTTACAGATAAAGAAACTGAGGTAGAAAGAAATTAAATGACTTTCCCAGGGTAACACAGATAGTTAAGTGCTTGAGACAGAATTTGAACTAGAATCTTTCTGATTTAAGGAATAGCACTACTATGCCACTGGATACAGTTACCTACAATATTACTGAAACTCAGGGCCTATCCCCCTAAGGCAGTTGTGGAAAGATTAACACTTCTTCATCAGGAAGGAGGAGGAAGATTGATAGAACACATGAGAAATGGCTGAAAATTTAGAGGCAGACTTTTGGAAGAGACAGACATCATTTCCCTGAGCAATAGCGAAGGATGACAAGAAGTATGCTGCACTCAATTTATCAAATAGAGCCAGGAGGGGTTTACCTCCAAGTGGAGCCTAGGAAATGGCTAAGATCCAAGAGCAGAATTAAAAGGCCTTTGTGGGTGACAGCTACATGGATTCCATCAAAAATGTGTCAACAGAGAAGATTTGTTTAATGAAATGAAGGGGTTTATAATAGCAATTCAGTATCGGGTCATTGCCACCCCAAATTACAGATGGGATACTTTTAAGGGGCCAAGATTTACACATCAATGCAAGTTATTCAAGAAAGTGGTGGAAACTGTGTAGCACATCATGGTAGACTGGAAAAAAAGATTAGCACCTATTGAATAACTAACAAGATATGGCTAGAATTATGTATTGGAGAAACTCTATTTTATAAACTAACAGAAAACAAATTCCCTTATAGAACTCAAAATATTCTTGAGAATTCAGCAAATAAACTCTCTTGGAACCAGACCAGGTTCCTCACATCAAGAGCTAACTACCTCTACTACTCCCATCTACTGGAAATGGTTCGAATTCCCTGGTCAGGAGGTGTGATTTGTCCTCAGCAGAGAATTATATCCTCAGAGGAAACTGGAGGGCCTGGATTCAGGAACACCTCAGTTCAAATCCAGCCCCAGGCACTTACTAGTTCTGTGACCCTGGGCACCTCACTTAACCTCTGCCTGAGAATCCTCAATCATAAAACGGAGTAAATAATAGCATCTACCTTTCAGAGTTGTTGTGAGGATCAAATGAGATAATATTTGTAAAAAGCACTTAGCATAGTGCCTGGCCCATAGCAGGTGCTGTATAGCTAAGTTTAAATTTATAAAATTATAAAAACTATAATTTATAAACATTATTAAATTTAAAATTTATAAAAATTATAAAAACTATAATTTATAAAATTTATGATTTATAAAAGTTATTAAAACCATATTTTAAATGATAAAACTTATAATTTATAGAATTTATGATTTATCAAATTATATAATTCATTTATAAAAACAACAAAACTATAATTTATAAAACTTATAATTTATGAAAGCTATAATTTATAAAAAGTACAGAGCTTTAAATGACAAAGTTTATAATTTATTAAAATTATAAAAGTAATAATTTATACAATTCACAGTTTATAAAAATGATAAAAACTTATTTATAAAATTTATGATTTATTGAAATTATAAAATTTGTAATTTATTAAAATCATAAAATTTATAATTTATAAAATTCTCTTCCCCTACTCCCTACCTTGTCCTGAGTTTAGTGCCTCACCAACAAAGCTTTGGTTTCAGCAGCAACTCAAGCTCACAGCTTCAAAGTTATAGCAATTGTGAGGAATACTGAACCCTTAGTAATGATCAGGTTCACACATCTTCATTGGCCTTTAGACTTGGGCTATTCAAAGGGAACAGGAGAAAAATCCACACCCTCAGGATCAAAGAGGGACACAAACCCAGAGACACTGGGCTCAACATGGATGTGGATCCACTGTTTATGCAAGGGCTGGTACCAGATGGAGACAATGGAAAAAGGATGGAGACTTGACAATTCCATGCAATTCAGCTAGACAAGGATTTATTAAGTCCTTACTATGTTTCAGGCAATGTACTAGGTGCTAAGGATACAGACAAAAAGGAAATAATCCTGACCCTCTGGCAGGGATCTGGAACCTTGGCCAGAGAAGAGTAGAAAAGCAGAGACCCAGGATATTTGGACCCATCTCTGCCACGTAGTACCAGTCATGTAGCCCTGGAGGGGAACTACAAACATGGAGGAGGACCTCTGAAGCTTTCCCTTCAGTAGTATTATTGTCATATGTACTTTATAGGTCCAGAGAGGAGTTGTTTGATGTCTTCTGGAAAAAGGACAGTATTTTTCTGACTGTTAAGTGATTCTAGTTTTGCCTGTTCTATCTTTTTGGGTTGGATTAAATAAAACCTGACCTTTATCTGATGCCTTGTTAGTCTGAATACTTGTAGGGGAACTGAGGTTTCCCTTTAGGGAGAAACATGAACCAAATTGTATTATTTCCAGGGGAACCCTGGATGGGGGGCCTGAGCCAAGGAGATTTTGGTGAGTGAAGCCCTCACCACCAGCAGCATCAGGATTGTCCCCAAGTTGGTGGTGGCAGGGATTAGGGCCTAATGAACATTTGGGTTACAGAGATCATACAGGGTCTGAGGTTTGAAGGAAACTATTAACTAACATTTCACTCCTAGCTCTCCACACTATTTATAGGCTTCAGCTCTGAGGTTTTTCATTTTCAGAAAAGTCAATGTTTGAAAAAATAAACAGGTCATAAAGTAATCAGTATCTGGTGGACTTCAGAAGGTCACAGTGCTCTAAATTATCCTAGATGGAGGAAAAGACAGATGGACAGACAGACAGACAGACAGACAAGCAAGAGAGGGTAGAGATCCCAGCCCAGCTAGGATGATATGTTTATGACTTAGCTTGGAAAGCCTTCTGAGAAACACATCGACATGATTTATTGCACTTCCGATGTATATGAAGCCTTTTCTGTTCCAGCCTCCAAACCGTAAGAAAACATCTGCAGTATGTCAGTGTCAAGAGGGACTTTTTTTTTGTTTGTTGGGTTTTTTTTTAAGTTTTAGAAGACAAAAGGGGTTGGAGAGGCAGAATGAAGTGGGGGTGGATGGAAAGGACTGGGGGTAGTGAGACCACATCTCATGTCAAACTTGCTTTTTATGTTGTCTTCTTAAAGAAGAAAGAATCAGACTGTCTTGAAATGCTTTTTGTCTACCTCCCTGCCCCCACCTCTTTCTCTTTTCATCATCATTATCAGCAAGCACTTATTAAGTGCTTACTGTATGCCAGACACTAAGCACCAAAAACATAGCCCTTGCCTTTGAGAAGCTCATATTCTTTTTTGCCAGTGAATAAACACTTATTACATGCCTACTATGTGCCAGGCACTGTGCTAAGCAGTTCTTTAAAATTCTTATATAATATTTTATTTTATTCTCCAACTACATGTTAAAACAATTTTAAAACTTTTTTTGTGGTTTTGAGTTCCAAATTCTATCCCTCCCTCCCTCCTTATCTCTCCCTTCCCTGAGACAGTAAGCAATCTGATATAGGTTATACATGTGCAATCATGTAAAACATTTCCATATTAGTCATTTTGTACAAGAAGACTTGAATAAGAGGAAAAAGATGAAAGAAAGACAGTGAAAATAACATGCTTCAGTCTATATTCAGATAGTCTCAGTTCTTTCTTTGGCAATGTATAGCATGAAGATGCTTATGTTCTAATGGGGGGGGAATAACATGTAAAATCTATGCACATTCAAAATATATACAATATAAATGGAAGGTAAGGGAGCCATTAGCCTGTCCCCCTTTAAGTGCAAATGTCAAAATAAAGTAAAATTTAATTTAAAAAATAAAGTATAGGGGGGTGGGGGAATCTAGAAAGGAAAGTCCTGCCTTGGAATGGGGTAAGGACCCCAGTAGACTTCTCATGGTCATCTTTTCCAGCAAGAGATAGCAAATGTGGGGGGGGGAGAAGAAAAAAATGGATCAAGAAATAGGGAAAGAAATAGAAAGAGTATGGGAAGAGAGAGATGGGGAGACATAGTGAGTGAGGAAGGGAAAGGGAGAAAGAGAAGAGAATGGAAAGGGAGGAAGAGGGAAAAAGAGGAAAGGGGGTGGAAAGAGATGGGGAAAAGAGAAGAGAAGAGGAAAGAAGAGAAGAGAAGAGAAGAGAAGAGAAGAGAAGAGAGAAGAGAAAAGAAGAGAGGAGGGGAGAGGAGGGGAGGGGAGGGGAGAGGAAAGGAGTAGAGAGGAGAGAAGAAGGGAGGGGAGGGAGGGGAGGGGGAGGGGAGTGGGGGAGAGAAGAGAGAGGAAAAGATAGAGTAGAGAGAGAGAGAAAGAAAGAAGAGGAAAGAGTAGGAGGGAGAGACGAAGAGGTGGAGGGGATAAAAGAGACTGATAGTGATGGGGAGGGAGGAGAAAAGAAAGAATTCTCTAACACTCATAAAACTTATTTTAAATAAAAACACTGCCTTTCCCACCAAAGCCAGTTAAAGATACCGTTACCCTGGTCCAATATCCCTTGAGCTCCCCAAGCTTGCCAAAGCAGAGCCCAGTGGGGAATCATTGGGGCCTAAAGCAGTCCTCCATGGGATTGCCCCACTGCATCCTCCACTCTGTTCTCAGCCCTCCCTTTTCTTCTCCCCCATACCTCATGTCCAAGGCCAAATTACACAATCTGCCCTGTGGATAGTATCCAGATGTGCTGTTCAACAGTGAAACTTGGGCTTGGTCACAAGGAAAGGCTCACCTTGGGAGGAGAGCTCTTTGCAGGGGGAAGGAACAGTCTATCACCACCACACCCCATCTCTCTCCCTTCTCCCCCCACACCCCCTACTGTCTTCTCCCTGCTTCCATTAGCCTGGCTCTGACTCAGGGTCTCCAACCAACTGGCTCAACCCAACTGATTAAAGAGTATTCCCAGATGTGGTGTGTGGTTAATAAAAAATATAACTGGTTCCTGTCAGCAGCGGGAACCTCCAGGAGGGCAGCCTCCACCAGCAGGCCTGTGGCAGATGTTTATGATGTCCCAGCAAGCAAAAGCAGTGGCCTAGAGCAAGAAAACTAGCCTAGAGGGGAGAATGGCCTCAAGAAAAGAAGGCAGAGAGTCTGTCTGTGTGGACGAGACCCAAAACACCTGAAGTGGCCCAGCAGGCCACCTAGTATGTTAGAGAGTTGACTTCACAGAGGGGACCAAATGCAGAGAGGAAATCATCCTTTGTCTTTATTTCTCACTCACAGGACTAACTGTGGCCCAAGAATGCCCACTTCTCAGCTCCCACCTGCAGGCCCTTGGAAGGCAAAATCCAAGGGCTGGTCTTACCAAAGCAGGAAAAATAGCCGAAGCTACTGTCATATCAACAACAACATTTTTCTAAAAAAGTACAGATTGTAAAGCCATCATCAGGGAAGAGAAATAGAAAAGCTCACAGGATTTAGTTAAAAGGGATCTAAGCAATCTCTAGATGGTCCAACCCTCTCATTTTGAAGATGGGAAAACAGAAGCATAGGTAGAAAGACAAATACAGAGTGGAGGAAGGCAGAGAAAAAGAAAGAAGTCTTGGAGGGAGAGAGGAGGAAGAGAAGGGTAAAATAGAATTGACTTGACCACAGTCTCACAGGTAAGTCAGAATAGGAACTCAAGTCTTTTGTTTATAAATCCAGGGTTCTTTTCCACCCTTATTTTTAAAATTATTTTTATTTTTTCAGTTAATTTTTCATTTAGTTAATTTATTTTCTCTCCCTCCTCCCTCTCCATTAAAAAAAAGCCAAAACAGCACCCTTGTAACAAACGTGCACAGTCAAACAAAGCAAATTCCTCCATTGGTCTTGTCTAATTCTGCATCTTGAGTCTGCCGTATCCTGGTCAGGAAATGTGTAGCATGCAGGCCTCGTCACTGGCTGCCTGGAAGCCTGGCTGGCTCATTTCATTGACCAGTGCTGAGATCATTCAGAGTTGCTTTGTCTTGTACAGTACTGTTGTTATCGATAAAATATCCTTCTGGGCTCTTCCTACTATGCTCCATTGTCCATAGGGGTTGGAGTGGGTTACATGAGGCTTTCCCTCCTCCCCCAGATCCAATGGCATTCAATGCCTCATCCAAAGCACACTGGAGAGGAATTTAGGAGACCTGAGCTCTAATGTTAATTCTTACTCTTAATCAGATGTGGAATTTTGGGAGAATGACTTTCCCTTCCTAGATCTATTTCCCCCTCTACAAAAAAGGGAATTTTGGACAAGATAACCACCTAAGTTACTGTTCTACCTTCCCGAATCTCTAGCTCCAGGCTCTCTACTGACGCTCCCAGAAGTCAAGACACATGTCCTCACCCACTGAAGACCATCCAAGCATGAGGATGATTTTTGCTTTAGGAATCAGGTTGATATCTATAAAAAATGCTAAATAAGAGATTTCAGCCTCATGAAAGCTGGTGAAGACCATGGGGGCTACCACGCTGTGTGAAAAAGTAAAGTGATTTAGTTTTTGCCTAGACATATTGAGGCAGGAAAAGGGGCCAGGGAGCAAAATCAAGGGACCAGTGGAGAAATGACAGGAGCCAGTCACTAATCAGACTTTAGTCCCCTGGAAGGGCAGGAACCCAACTCTCCAAGCCTTCACGTACGCATGGGCTCTACATCCATCCTTTGCACTTTTGTACCTTCCTAGAAAACGAGCCCCACTTCAGGATCTAAACAAACTTCAAAGTCTTGTGCATTATTTTGTTAACAACATCACGTGACCAGCTTATTTTAGATACTGTTGTATACAAAGCGACTCACAACTTGCTAGTTTGTAGCTGCCTGCTTCTCCTCTCCCTTAAATCCACCCTCACACCCAGAGTAGCCTGCCCCAGACAACGCAGAGATATCTATCAGGCCATTAAGCATCAGGAGACAAAATATGGAACTCTCCCAGGCAAGCTTCAGGAAGAAGGGAACGATGGACAGCCTCTGGTCTCCCAGTAAGGACTGTTGTCTAGGGGAGACTGTTGTCTCCAAAACAAGCCCAGTTCTTCTGCTGGCTGACAGCATGAGAGCTGTTTGCCAGAGGGTCCTTGAGTGGAAGATGTTTGACAATGGAAGGCATCCAAGAAGCTCAGCTGGATGTGTTCTGGGAGTAGAGGGCTTAGGAATGAGCATGGGGAGAAAGCTGATGCATTGTAGGAGTCAGGGAAAATGTGAGAAAATCTAATAGTTGATTTAACTAGTTAATCCCCTAAGCCAGTATTTATTTATAGAATCGTAGAATGTGAGAGCCTGAAGGGATCTTAAAGCATAGGTCCTGTGTGAAGGGACCTTAAAACAGCGAATGTCAGAGCTAGGAAGGATCATAGAACAGAACATCAGAGCTGGAAGGGGTCTTAGAACACAGAAACCCAGAGCTGAAGAGAACCCTTAGAACATTGAATTTAAGAACCAGGAGGGATCTTAGAGCATAGAATGTCAAAGCTGGGGTGGGAACATTGAGGCAGGGAACATAGCATGTCAAAGGTGGAAGGGCCCTTAGACTATAGAAACCTGAACAGGGAAAGACCACAGGACATAGAATGCCAGAACTGAGGGGAACTTTAAAGCACAGAATGTAAAAACTAAGAGTGACTTCAGAACAGAGAATGTCAGAGCTGGGAGGGCCCTCAGAACACAGATTGTCAGAGCTAGGAGGGCCCTTAGAACACAGAATGTCAGAGCTGGGGGGGGCCTTAAAACACAGAATGTGAGGACTGGGAGGGCCCTTAGAACACAGAATATCAGAGCTGGGAGGGCCCTTAGGACAGAGAATGTCAGAGCTGGGAGGGCCCTTAAAACATAGAATGTCAGAGCTGGGAGGGCCCTTAGAACATAGAATGTCAGGGCTGAGAGGGGCCTTAGAGTACAGAATATCAAAGCTGGGATGAACTTTAGAGCATGGAATGTCAGAGCTGGGAGGAATCTTAGAACACAGAATGTCAGAGCTGGGAGGGCCCCTAGAACACAGAATGTCAGAGATGGGAGAAGCCTTAGAATACAGAATGTCAGGGCTGAGAGGGGCCTTAGAACACAGAATGTCAGGGCTGAGAGGGGCCTTAGGACACAGACCAGAGGTTTAAGAAACCTTATAGACTACCTAGTCAAACTTTCTCCCTTTACACAGGAGGAAATTGAGACTCAGAGAAGTGAATCAACCCACCCAGAGGGAATCATACAGTTCCACAGTAGCAGAAATGGGACTAGATTCTTGGCTTTATGACTCCAGCTCCAAAGATCTTACCACAATACCATCCAGTCTCTACAAAGCATAGCTATCTTTTGAGAAAAAAAAATCATAATGCAAAATATTTTTGAATGAAGAAATGATTCAAAATAAGGGTCCCTATTGTAAAATAACACATACACATGGTTCTTCCAGTGTCCTTTATTAATTTGAATAGAATTAATTTTTAAAGCTGTTCTAATAAAACAAGGATGTTTGACTTCATCACCGCAAGAAGCGCCTCCACCAGCACAGATCACAACTCATATTTTTACGTGAGAGACTGGGGAGATGGCTGAGCCTCAGCACAGTTCAATGACTTGGTAGTGATCGCACAGCCACAAAGCATGTAAGCCAAGACTTGTCTCAGGTCCTCCCGGCCCCATGACTAGGACCCTCTCCTGGGGCAACTGAACTTGTATTTTAAAAAGTTTTGCTAAGCGTATTTCAATATAATTGGCTCCTTTTATAATCCTGTGTACTTTATTATTTACATTGAAAAACCTGATTCTGGGAAGGGGTCCCTAGACCAGCTCCTGAGGCTCCCCAGACTGTTGCCAGAGGGGCCCAGGGCACAAAGAGGTTAAGCACCCCTGCAACTCACCAGGCTGCTGCTAGTGGTATAGCTGGGTACTAGTTCCCTAGCCAGGAAACTCAGTCTGATAAGGAAGATTAACAGCTGTTCTCTATTTGAGAGTTATTGGAGACATTGAGAAGTTAAGTGACTAGCCCAGAGTCACACAGGCAGCTGGGCCAACTCAGGAAGACCTGAGTTCAAATCCCCCTCAGACACTTACTAGCTGTGTGACCCTGGGCAAGTCACTTAACCCTGTTTGCCTCAGTTTGCTCATCTGTCAAATGAGCTGGAGAAGGAAATGGCTAACCGCTCCATTATTTTTGTCAAGAAAACCCCAAATGGGGTCACAAAACATCGGAAAAGGACTGAACAACTAGAACCACACTGTCCAGTATGTGTCAGAGGAAGGAGTTGAACCCGTATTGTCCTTGTTCTGAGGTCCTCTCTCTGTTCACTATAACAAACTGTTCTTGGCTGAAATACTCACCCCCAAATCCCACAGTATACACATTTTATGAGTCAGTGTCTTTGTTGAAAGAAGAATTTCATAGAAGCATTTTAAAATTATATATGTATGTATATATTTATATATAATAATATAAATATATTTAAATTATATATACATGTATTTTATATTATATATAAGAATATAAATATATATTTAAATTATATATGTATTTTATATTACATATAACAATATAAATATATATTTAAATTATATTTGTATATATTTATTTTATATTTATATATAATAATATAAATATATATTTAAATTATATGTGTGTATGTATATATATATCCATAACTATGATTTCATTACCAAGAAACTCCTCCTACCAGTACCTATGAACAACTTCTCTGAAACTTATTGTTTTGCCTGAGAACACTAAAATGTTGTGTGACTTGCCCAGGACCACACAACATAGACTTAAACTAAGGTCTTTCTGATACTAGAGTCATTTCTCTATCCACTGCACCAATGGTGTCAAATTCAAATAGAGGAGCCTAGAAAGTGGCATATTGACTTCAAAAATCACAAATTAACAATATCTATGTTGCATTGTATTTTTGTTTATTTTGTTAAACATTTCCCAAATATACTTTGATCTGGTGTGGGCTGCACTCAGGAGTTTTCTCTGGTGTGAGAAGTGTTTAACACATCCACACTATGCCACGTTGCCTCTAGTAATAAATAATAATTCAGTTATTATAGGACTCAAAATTTAACAGAATAAGATGTTCAGTATTATAAAGTGCAACATCCCATCTGGACTCATTCACCCAACTCATGCTGCTGCTAACTAGTTGGATCCCTAGGAGGGTGGATGTTACACCTAGGATTCTAGGGTTCTCCGTCTCCTGTAGGTGGCTATCCTGCTCAGGAGCCCCCACTAGTGTGCTTCCCCTTAATCCCTTAACAATCAGTTAGTAGAATCAGCTCTGTAGCAAAGGCATTTATTGAAATTCCATAGCAAAAATAGTTATAAAGCATTTTCCCTAACACCAGGACTACGCTCTCCCACCAAGACACTCAGAGTTCTGAAGAGAGGAAGAATGGGAATGAATCGAATGTTCAAGACATATATAGAGGATACTTAAGTGGAAGCAAATCACAAGTCTGGAACTATAGAGCCTGGAAGTTCTTATCCCAGGGGGTCCTTTAGAAGTTTATTATGGGTCACTCCCATATTTAGCTAGGCTGGCTCCTCCCAGGTATCTCTACATCAGATGGTTTGCGTCTTCCAAGGCCCTAGTTCTCAACTGGATGGATAAGTCTGCAGCTGGCCAGAGTGCCACTGAGCTCTTTTCAGCTGAAGTTTTATTGTTCTTTTCAGATACCATGCTACAAAGCTCTTTCACCTAAGGCAATGGCCCTTAGTGTAGGATTAGCTGAAGCTTCATCTGTAATCAGGCCCTCATTGACTCCAAGCAGGAAAGGGAAGAGTGCATACTTCTCCTTTCAACCAATTCTTTCTTGCTTAAAAGCTTTCTCCCTCCACAAGCCACTTCATGTTACCTTAGGGTGATTTGTTTTAACTCAGGCCTTTTTTTTAACTTACCATACTCCCTTTGGGAATCTTATATAAATGGTTGGTTAGTGACCAAGATGTGAATTCAGCTTGTACTCAGGAGGCCCATTCAAAGTCCTCCTGGCCTCTTCACATACAATTAAAGGGTTCAAACCTCCCACTCTTTCAATGATAGGTAATGTCTATTTTGTATCTAAAGACTTTCCCTTTTACCTTTTGAAGTCCTTTTTTTTTTAACCTTTCCAGACTTTTAGTTTTGCTTTTGCTTTTGCTTTTAGCTTTAGCACTACCACCCCTTCCCTTACAAAAGAATAAATCTGTGCAATCAAAAGACAAAGGAAACCACAAACCTTCCACAACCGTAAAAGACTTTTCTATATGACCTTTCAGTAAGAGCAGTAGGCTTGGAGTCAGAAGACTCGGTTCCAGTTTTTGATTCTCACTAGCTGTGAGACTAAAAATGTTGTGTGTATGTGTGCTTATTCAGCTAAAAGGGTAAGTTCACAAGGTTGTTGTTAGGGCTCAAAATGGATGCAAAGTGTTTTGTAAGCTGTAAAGTGGTCTATAAGTGTGAGCCATTAACATGATTCTAAGGAGTGGAGCAAAGAAGGTGATTTTGTCTGTTTGGGGGCACTCCCTCTGCTAATACAGATTGGGTAGGGTCATACAGCTAGCAGCACAGTCCAGGAGAACAGCACGTGTAATCACACCCACACTGCAAAGACAAACAGCTCTGCAAGATTTAAGAACTCTGATCACCACAGTGATCAACCAGGATTCCAGAGGACCAGTGGTGAAACACGTTACCTGCCTCCTGACAGAGGGGTGATGGACTCAAGATGCAAATTAGGCATGCTGCACATAGCTATGTGGAATTTGTTTTGTTTGACTAGGCATATTTGTTACCAAAGTCATTGTTGTCATTGTCATCGTCTTCTTCTTCTTCTTTGTGTGTGTGTGTGTGTGTGTGTGTGTGTGTGTGTGTATGTGTGTGTGGAGATGAGAGGGAGAGAAAATGTTCTTGTTCAGTCATTTCAGTCCAACTCTTTGTCACCTCATTTGGGGTTTTCTTGGCAAAGATGCTGGAGTGGTTTGCCATTTCAACTTTCAACTGAGGTAAACAGGGCTAAATTACTTGCCCAAGGTCATACAGCTAGTAAGTGTCTGAGGATAGATTTGGACTCAGGAGGAGGAGTCCTCCTGAGTCCGGGTCCAGCACTCTATCCATTGTGTCACCTAGCTGCCCTGAGAAAATAAATACTCTTTAATTGATGGAGAAAATAAGATGAAATGAAAAAGTCAAAACAAGACTTTAATTTTGTCTTCTTGACTCTAAGCCCAACACTAGTACGCTATAATACCTGTGATTTTAATAATCAGTCACATTTTTAATCATCAATGTTATACAACACATTTTTATCAAATGCTTTATACCATCTAATAAAGAAGGTTGCTCTTATAGCACTGAAAAGGGCTTTAATAAATTCCTTAGCACAGGTATTCCTTCTAAATATTTATTGAAAAGTGATGCACAATATGGAATCACGCTTTTTCCTATTCCAAGCCCTTCGATCTCTTAATGTAGAAGCTGCTAGATTTTTGGTTATTCTGATTGTGTTTCCACAATTGTTTCTTTCTGGCTGCTTGCAGTATTTTCTCCTTGATCTGGGAGCTCTGGACTTTGGCGACAATATTCCTAGGAGATTTCTTTTTGGGATCTATTTGAGGAGGCGATCGGTGGATTCTTTCAATTTCTATTTTGCCCTGTGGCTCTAGAATATCAGGGCAGTTCTCCTTATAATTTCTTGAAAGATGATATCTAGGCTCTTTTTTTGATCATGGCTTTCAGGTAGTCCAATAATTTTTAAATTATCTCTCCTGGATCTATTTTCCAGGTCAGTGGTTTTTCCATTGAGATATTTCACATTGTCTTCCATTTTTTCATTCCTTTGGTTCTGTTTTATAATATCTTGATTTCTCATAAAGTCACTAGCTTCCACTTGCTCCAATCTCATTTTTAAGGTAGTATTTTCTTCAGTGGTCTTTTGGACCTCCTGTTCCATTTGGCTAATTCTGCCTTTTAAGGCATTCTTCTCCTCATTGGCTTTTTGGAGCTCTTTTGCCATTTGAGTTAGTCTATTTTTTAAGGTGTTGTTTTCTTCAGTGTATTTTTCAGTATTTTTTTGGGTCTCCTTTAGCAAGTCATTGATTTGTTTTTCATGGTTTTCTCGCATCCTTCTCATTTCTCTTCCCAATTTTTCCTCTACTTCTCTAACTTGCTTTTCCAAATCCTTTTTGAGCTCTTCCATGGCCTGAGACCCATTCATGTTTTTCTTGGAGGCTTTTGTTGTAGGCTCTTTGACTTTGTTGACTTCTTCTGGCTGTATGTTTTGGTCTTCTTTGTCACCAAAGAAAGATTCCAAAGTCTGAGACTAAATCTAAGTGTGTTTTCACTGCCTGGCCATGTTCCCAGCCAACTAACTTGACCCTTGAGTTTTTCAGCGGGTTATGACTGCTTGTAGAGTTAAGAGAACTATGTTCCAAGCTTGGGGGGATGTGCCAGCTCTGCCACACCAACACTCCTCCTTCCCCAAGAACCCCCAACCCGGACTGGATTTAGATCTTCAGCAGGCTCTTCACTCCTGCTCTGATCCACCACTTAATTCCTCCCACCAGGTTGGCCTGGGGCCAGAAGCAACTGTAGCTGTGGTTCTGTAGCTGCCCCATCTCCGCTGCCCCCGGGGCAGTAGCCAAACCGCAAACTCCTTCCACTCCCGCAGCTTTTCCCAGTAACCTTCTCTATTGTCTTCAGTGTTTGTGGGTTGAGAAGTCTGGTAACTGCTGCAGCTCACTGATTCAGGGTGCTAGGGCACACTCCACCCGGCTCCTGGTCTGGTTGGTCCTCCCCACCCACGCTGGGCTCTGCTCCGCTCCGCTCCCAGCTCTGTGCAGGATAGACCTCACCCAGAGACCATCCAGGCTGTCCTGGGCTGGAGCCCTGCTTCCCTCTGCTATTTTGTGGGTTCTGCAGTTCTAGAATTGGTTCAGAGCTATTTTTTATAGATTTTTGGAGGGACTCACGGGGAGCTCACGCTAGTCCCTGCTTTCCAGCTGCCATCTTGGCTCCACCCCCTGGAATCACGCTTTTTCAAAATGACTGAATGACCATACCCTTTACCCTGGAGATCCTCCTCCTAGGCAAGTAGTCTAATCAACCAATCAATGGGTCGATCAGCATTTATTAAATGATTCCTATGTGCCAGATACTGTGCTAAGGGGGGAAAGGAAAGGAAGGAGAGGGAAAGGGAGGAGAAAGGAGGGGAGGGGAAGAGACCAGCCCCTGCCCTCAGGGACCTTGCATTTTAATGGGGAACACAATATACATAAATCAGAGCTTGCAAAATAAATACCGAGTAAGAGGCAAATCCTTAATAGTACTAGCAGCTGAGGGTACCAAGAGTGGCATAAAGGAAGCCAGAAATCTTTAGAGTCAAAATTATAAGGAAGAGAATTCCAGGAATGGGGACTAGTCCATGCAAAGACATAGGAGATGGAGTGTTGTGTGTGAAAGAGATGGGATAATGGAGTGTTCTCTATGAACACCAGCAAGCAGGCCAATATGTCTAATCATATGTGTGTGTGAAAGTGAGTAAAATGGAGAAGACTGGAAAGGTAGGAAGGTATAAGGTTGTGAAGAGCTTTCATTGTTGAGTAAATGACTTTGTTTTGGATCCTGGAAGGATAGAGTGTCACTGGAGTTTATTGAACAATGTTTAGCACAGCTCCTGGCACACAGTAGGTACTTAATAAATGTTTATCAATTGATAGATTGATTGAACGGGGGTGATATGGTGAGACCTATGCTGTAGGAAAATCACTTTAGCAGCTCAGTGGAGGATGGATAGGAAGAGGGAGAGACTTGAAGTAGGATAATGCAATAATCACAGCAAGAGGTGATGGAAGCCAGAACTAGGGTGGTGGCTGTGTGAATGGAGAAGTAGAGTGTACAAAAGAGGCAGAGAAATGAATGATCAGATTTAACAGCTAATTGGATTTATAAATGAGAAAGCAATTGAGAAGGATGCAAGTTGTACAACTGTTTGAATGACAGGACAGTGGTCCCCTTGATAACTACAGGGAAGTTCAGAAGTGGGGAGAGGGTTAGCAGGAAAAAGATAATGAGTTATGTTTGGGACATGTTAGTTTGAGATGTTTATAGAACATCTAGTTTGAGATGTCCAAGGGGTAATTGATGATGTGAAACTGGAGCACGAGTGAAACTTGGGTTGGATAAGTCCATCTGAGAATCATGCACATAGCAATCAACATCAAACCCACTGGAGCTGATGAAATCACCAAGTGAGATGGTGTATAGAGAAAAGAGAAGCCTGAGGAGCCCAAAGACAGAACAACAGGTCCCACCAAAATATTTACAGCATCACTTTTGTGGTAGCAAAGATTGGGCAACAAAGTATATGCCTCTGCATAGAGAAATGTTTAAACATATTGTGATACATCAATGTAATGGAATATAACTGGGTTGTAAGAAACAATGAATATGAAGAATTCAAAGAAATATAGGAAGAATTTCATGAACTGATGAGGGGTAATCAGAACCAGGAAAACAATATACATAATGACTACAACAATATAAATGAACAATGGAAAAAAAGCTAAATGCTGCATAATTATAATGACCAAAGAATCTGGAGTGAAGAGAAAATGCACCTTCCTCCTTTTTTTGAAGTCAGGAGATTATGAGTGTACAGTGTTTGTTGCCTATACTGTCAGATGCGGTTGTGTTGGTTAGTTTTATTGCACTGGTTTTTTTTTCTCTCTTTCTCTTTTTATTGTTTATTACAAATGATAACTCACTGACCCAGGAGGAGATTTTCAAAAAATCTTGTTGTCAAAGTAAAAAAAATATCAATATAATTTTAAAAGAAAGAAAAAGTGATACACGTACAACTCCACCTA
Organism: Trichosurus vulpecula; assembly: GCF_011100635.1. Lineage (NCBI taxonomy): Eukaryota > Metazoa > Chordata > Mammalia > Diprotodontia > Phalangeridae > Trichosurus > Trichosurus vulpecula. The sequence goes on along the minus strand of NC_050575.1, from coordinate 383,394,999 downwards.
AAAGCATGGTAGCCACAGTCACGCTAGTTGAGGTCATCATGGTGCAGTAGAAACAGGACTCAATTAGGCATCAAAGGACCTGGTGCTAGTCCCAGTTATATTATCAATTTAGTTCATGATGTTGAGTAAGTTCCCTTTCCTGGGCCTCAGTGTCTTGGTCTGTAAAATGGAAAGCAGAGTGGGAGAGGGGTCAGGGGGAGGGGTTGGAGGGAGAGAGGGTTCAATTCAGGTAACATTTTCAAGTGCATAATATGTCCCAGGCACAGTATTAAGTAAGGGAGATGTACAGACAGAAGCCAAATACTCCCTACCTTCAAGGAATTTATGTTTTACTAGGTGGTACAGTGGATAGAGTGTTGGGCCTGGCATCAGGAAGACTCATCTTCCTGAGTTAAAATCCAGCCTCAGACATTTACTGGCTGTGTGACCCTGGGCAAGTCACTTAACCTTATTTACCTCAGTTCCTCATCTATAAAATGAGGTGGAGATGGAAATGGCAAACCATGCAATGGCAAACCATATGTGCCAAGAAAACCCCAAATGGGGTCATGAAGAGTCAAAAACAACTGAACAACAAAAAATACAAGCTTCAAGACTCTTTGTATTGCTGATCGTCTAGGATACCTGACCTTGTGTGTTTAGCTAGTATTTTGCCCAAGGGAGTCTAGCTAAAGATCCCAGGCTGTCTTGGGGTGAAAGGTAATATTCTGTTGAGAATAGTAATATGAAAGGGCCATCATGATTTCAGTGTTTGGGAAAGGACTGTGTGCCCTTTGAATGCGAAAATAATAACAGCTGACATTTATATAACCTTACAGCCAGACTCCCAGGTTCCTAAACTTGGCATTATCCTTCATTCCTCTCTCTCGCTCATCCCACAAATCCAATCAGTTACCAAGCATCTCTCCGGTCCAAAACCTTCTCTCCACTGCACCACCTCACTTCAGGCCCTCATCACCTCCTGAACAGATTACTGCAAAAGCCTCTTAATTGGTGTCTCCCCTTCAATACTCTAACCCTGCCAGTCCATCCCCACACTGCAAAGTCATTCTCCTTAATCGAAAATCTGATCATGTTAACCCTCTATCTGCTCAATCAATTCCACTGACTTTCTTTTATTTTAAGATAAAATACGCACTCCTTGATTTAGTTATTAAAGGCTTTCACAACCAGGCCCCAGCTTAGCATTCTAGTTTCATTTAATATTACTTCCTTTCCTACACTCTGCATTCTATCCAAACTAGCCTTGTCTCTGTTCCTCATCTAAGACACCTCATCTCCCAGCTCTGAGGCTTTGCTCTACTCCTCCCTCCTTCATGCCTGGAATATACTCTCTCATCTCCACTTCACAGAGTCTCCCCTTTTCCATTAAGATACAGCTTGATTGTCATCCTCTGCACCAAGCCTTTCCTGATTCGCCCAAATACTAGAGGACTTTCCCTCCCAAACTACCTTGCATTTAACTACATACTTTGTACATTCTTTGCATTTATTCACTTTATATTTTTTGTTTGTTTATTTTATTTTTTATTTTTCCATTTTATATATTTATGAAGCAGCTAGGTGGCTCAGTGGATGGAACAGTAGGCCTGGAGTTAGGAAGACCTGAGTTCAAATTTGACCTCAGACACTCACTAGCTATATGACCCTAGGCAACTCACTTTACCCTGTTTGCCTCAGTTTCCTCATCTATAAAATGAGCTGGAGAAGGAAATGGCACACCACTCCAGTATCTTTGTCAAGAAAACCCCTGACGGAGTCACGAAGAGTCAGACACAACTGAATGACTGAACAACAAAACGTATTTATATATTTACTTGCTGTTTCCTCCATTAGACTGTAACTTAAGGATTGTTTCACTGTTTTTACTAGTATTCCCAATGTCTGGCACACAGTAGGCACTTAATAAATGCTTGTTTACTGATTGACTCATAGATTGACAGCAGCTAGGGTTACTAGGAAAGGTCTCTGAATGTAGGGTAGATAGATTTAAATGAGTATCATTCCTCCCTCTTTTTCACTTACTTAGTTTGTCACCTACATTTGATTCTCAGGATGTAACTAAATAGAAAGATTCCTGCCTTAGCTTGAAGAATTTGAACTCAGGTTTTCCTGCATCCAAGTTCAACACTCTTTACTACACCTTACTACTCCCACCAATCCCACCTCTGCCACTTATTGGCTGGGTGACCTTAGACATATCACTTACCTCCTCTGGTCCTCATTTTTCTCATCTGTAAGATGAGGAGAATGGATTAGAAGGACCTCTAAGGCCCCTCCCAGTTCTAAATCTACGGTCCTGGGAGCTGAATTGTTAGAAGGATCAGAGGAAGAAACTTAGAAGGACTGAGGCCCATTTATTGTTTATAATCATTTTTGTGGAATGGTTTAAAAGCACTATTATGAGAAGGGGCCCATGGGCTGAGGGAGACTCCTGTGTCTCATCATGGTGTGGAAGTGATCAGGGGATCTTGAAGGCAATGTCAGCAGAGCACAAACTCTGACAGGCTCTGCCAGGCTGGAAGGAAGGAGGGAAGGAAGGACGGAAGGAAGAAAGAAAGAAAAAAAAGGGAGGAAGGGAGGGAGGAAAGAAGGCAATGAGGAAGGGAGGGAGGGAAGTAAGGAAAAAGAAGGAAGAAAAGGAGGAAAGGAAGGAAGAAAGGGAAGAAGGAAGGACTTGTTGAGTGCCTACTATGTGCCAGGCATTGTGTTAAGAGCTTTACAAATATCATCTTATTTGATACTTATGAGAACATGGGGAGGTAGGTGCTGTTTTTACAGTTGAGGAAACTGAGGCACCTAGAGGTTAAGTGACTTACCCAGCATCATGAATAACCATCTGAGACAGGATTTGAATTCAAGTCTTCCTGACTTTAGCCACCTAGTTGTCACATAATAAATAAATTAAGGAAACATGGAAAACCTATAAGATTAAGGATAGGAGAAAAGTTCATAATCAAACAAGAGATAGAGGGGATCATAGAAGATAACATGGATCATTTTGATTGCATCAAATTTAAAAGCTTTTGCACAAACAAATGCAATAAAGCTAAGACAGAAGGAGAACAATTTACTGAGAGAAAAAATCTTCATAGAAAGTTTCTTTGATAAGTTTCCAAGATGTATGAGGAAATGATCCAAATTTATAAGAATAAGAGGTATTTCCCAATGAATAAATGGTCTAAAGATACTAACAGGCAGTTCTCAAGGGAAGAAACCCAGGTTATCTATAATTTTATGGAAAGAATTCTCCAAATCACCACTAATTAGGGAAATGAAATAAATTAATTCTGAAATTCCACTTCGTACCCATCAGATTGGCAAAGATAACAAAAAAGGAAAGTCATACATGTTGGAAGGGCTATAGGAAAATAGGCACATTAATGAACTGTTGGTGAATGGATACAACCATTCTGGAAAGCAATTTGGAATTATGCACAAGAAGTCATTAACCAGTGTCCATCCTTTGACCCAGGTATACCACTGTTAAGCCTATACTCTATAAAGGTGAAAGAAATAAGAAAAGGTTTTGTATGTATGAAAGTATTTATAGAAGCTGTTTTTGTTGTGGAAAAATAAAACTGGAAACTAAGAGGATGTTCAGCAATTGAGGAATGGCTGAATAAGCTGAGGCTTATGAATATGATGGAGGATTACTGTGCTCTATGAAATGACAATGAGGAAGGAGATGGTTTCACAGAAGCATGAAAAGATTTATATGAACTGATGCAGAGGGAAATAAGCAAAACTAGGAACACAACTTTTTACTGTAACATCAATGTTATAAAAATGAACAATTTCAAAACTGATGAAGAATGAAAGAAGAACCAGAAGAATAATTTCTGCAATAACAATAACATTGTTAGACAATTGTAAAGACAAAAAACTTTGACAGCTCTCAGAACTATGATCAATTCAATGACCATCCATGTACCAGAGGGTTGATGATGAAGCATACTATGCACCTTCTGAAGGAGAAATGACGGATTAGGAGTGCAGAGTGAGACATGTATTTTTGAATATGGCCAGGTAGGAAATTTGTTTTGTTTGACTATGCATATTTGTTACAAGTAATTTGTTTTCTTTTTTTTCCTAATGTGGTAAGGGGTAGGAGTGAGAAAAAATAGATTTTTGTTAATTATAAAAAAATTAATAATAGAGAGGTTGGGCAGAAGGTGGAATGTTGCATGCTCTGTTGGATGAGGTCATTTTATTCTTAATTTTGCTTAGCTGTTTTATTTTGTTACAAGAGACCTCTCGGGGCATAGAGACAATCTATAAATGTTCTTGATATAAAATAAAGCACATCAACAAAACTTTAAAAAAAAAAGAAATTCAGAGATCAATACTAGCCCTGCTCTCCAGGACTGGTTATCTAGTGTTGCCTACCAGGTAGCCTGGAGCTGAGAGCAGTTGTGTGGTTTGCCCTTCATTTTCAAAGAGTACCATGACATCAGGAAGCTGATGACATGACTTGCAGTTGACTTTGATTTGAGTAAGGAAGGGCTGTGCAAAGTCACCAGCCTCACTTTCTCCTCCAGAGCCATTTGAGTCCAGTAGCAAGATATGGATCAGGATGACTGAAGATGGCCCGGGATGTAATGGAAGACCCTGGCCCTTTTAAGCTAAGGTCTTTTCAGGTTCTCACTCTGAGTGAGGCAACACCCATTCAGTCAAGGGATGGCCCTTTTAATAAAAAAAATCAAACTGGGTGGGGAAGACCCTCAGGATTGCTGGCCAAAAGAGAAACAGTTACTATTTACATTCACTCTGAACCAGGAGGGCCCAAAAAGTAACCATTAAGTGGTGGTACTATGCGAGCCATGGGCAAAGTGATGGTTTCTCCTTCTACCAAGTTGATTCTGGACAGGAACTTGAGGCACTTCCTTACAAAGATCTTTGGGCACACCAGTGGAAAACCAGATTCAGAAGACTGAATGGGGAAAGTTGAGATTTCAAACATTACTAGAGTTTTAAAGCCAATGTTGTTAATTATTTTGTTCTCGATGTACTAAAGATTCCATTTAATCGATTTGTGAGTAATCCTTTTGGGACCACATGCAGCTGGAAAAGAAATTAAAAGCCTGTGGGAATGGAGGCCAGAGCTGTTGATTTATTATAATCATTGTCGGGGATATTAATATCCCTAGATTATATAGGATGGGCAGTTTGGTGGCTCGATAGAGAGAGTGCCAGGACTGGAGTCAGGAAGACTAATGTTCCTGAGTTCCAATCTGGCCTCACTAGCTGTAGACCCTGGGCAAGTCACTTAACCCTTTTTGCCTCAGTTCTTCCTCTGTCAAATGAGCTGAAGAAGGAAATGGCAAACCGCTCCTCTATCTTTGCCAAACAAACCCCAAATGAGGTCATGGAGAATCAGACATGACTAAAACAATTGAACAACAGCTAAAACAGATTATATAGGAATCTGGGAAAGTGCTGAAAAGGGAAAAGCTAGGGAACATATAAAGACCAGGAAGACTCGATGACGCCTGCCCAGTTAATGGAGCTAGTAGCTCAGGGCATGAAGTGCCATCTGGTGGCTTGCCCAGATAGAGACAGGATGCTAGGTCCCGTTGGCACATGCGCAGTAGAAGTGAGCTGGAGTAACTCAAGTTTGGAGTGCCACCAGTTGGCTTACACAGATATTTCACTCTAAGTAATTACCCACTCTATGTGCCAACATAAATCAGTTGTCCCTGTCTGTGCTTTACGGGATCTTTACATAAGTTATTATTTAATACTTGAGATTATTATGCCAATGAAATTCAAGAACTAATAGTCCTACCAGTCTGGAAAGACTTCAAGTCTGGGTCTTCTAGTAGATTGAGTTTGAGGACTAACTAAGCCAGAGAGGTCCCTCACCAGAAAGCTGGCCATCAGGAGATGATTTTCAGCTAAAGAAGACCACCTATTCATTCAATTCCACCTGGGTTCAAATCCCAGCCTGGAAGATTAATAGCTGAATGACCCTGGGCAACGCACTGAACCTCTCTGTATCTTAGTTTCCTCACCTGTGAAATGGGGGAGTTGGAATTTGGATGACTCTAAGTTCCCTTATATCTCTATGTACCAGACACTGCTCTAGGTACCAGGGATATTAAATAATCCTGACCCTCAAGGAACTTACATCTTATTGGGGGGAACAGCATATACATAAATAAGTAAATGCAAAATTCATTTCTATGGGAAGAGAATTAATAACAATTGGGCGGGTCAGGAGATGATACTGATTTGGACACTGAGGTCTTCTAGGAGGTAAGGTAAGGAGGGACAGCATACTTACTAAGGGGACTTGGTTTATTCTGGTGGAGTGAGCACTCACATTGATGAAATCCTGGACCCTGAAAGTACCGAATCAAGCTTCCTGGGCATTGATCATCTGGGTCTTATGAAGAGCTCTAGCAGTTAACTTCAATATGATTTCAGACTTTCTTGCTGGTAAGTGTAACTGGATTTGGTTGGGTGGGATGGAGAATGTAAGCAGGATACACTTTTAAATTTAATTTATATTATTAAGATTTTCTCCATCACTTTGCTAAGTCTATACAATCAATAAAACATAAACCAAGTCCTGATTTGCAGTGTTTGCTGATTTCTGAGCTGTAAATGAACACACTGCAGATTTAACAATCAGCTTGGACAAGTAGGTTGGAGCTGGCTGTAGCACACAAGCTGCTTTTTAGGTAACTTCTTAATTTATCCTTGGGAAAAGTAGCAACTGTCCTTCCTAAGCACCCTATGAAAAGTGATAAATGTATAGCTTCAAATCATATTCACAATAATAGGGGTTCACATTTTCACAAGACTTTATAGCTTGGAAAACACTCCCTTCACAATCATTCTGTGAGGCAGGCAGGAAAAGCATCTTTCTCCTCATTTTCCAGAGAGAGAAACTGAGGCAGAGGGATATGATTGTCCTAGAGTTGCATAGTCCTTAAGTATCAGCCCAAGTACTTGAACTCACAACTTCTGACTGAGTCCAGTTTTACTTTCCACACCACCTCTCAGGTAAGATCTTCATATATGATTCAAAACTCAGGCACTATGGTATCAAAGGACATGAGTTCAAATCCTGACTGTATTCCTGCCTGTGTGATCTGAGGCAATTCACCTTTCTTTGGATCTCTGACTTCTGTTCCATCATCTGTAAAATGATAGAGATTGGACTGGATCATTTCTAAGATCCTTTCCAGATCTAAATCTGTGATCATTTGAATGAGATGCAATAATTATGATTAACTCTTGGTATTGCTAAGAAGGCCTTCGCTTTAGAGCATTTACTGGTATTTTTGTTATGACACATGCGTCCGAGGCTATGAGTTTCTCCATATTTGGTGTTGACCTTCATCTTGGCCTCATTTCCTCTCCCCCAATTATCCTTCCTGCTCTCTCCCCCAGCTTAAGGAGAGGTCACTAATGGGAGTCTTCCCCAGAATCATCAGCATCAGTCCACAAAGGATATCCTCTTCCTCTCGTGTCACAAGTTGGAAACTACCCAATGTGGCTTTCAGGATTATTTGACTTCCGTGTTGCATCATGTCCTGTCCTCATGAGCTAAGGATCATCACTTCCTTAACCTGGAAACCTCATGGTGAAAGGTGTGTTAAGAGTCAATTTCTTCAATACCTCAAGGACCTTCATTAGTGTGCATACTGTCTTTACTGATGCAGATCTCAACTTGTCTTTGCTTTGGTTAAGATTATTGGGAAAAAAAATCCCAACACCTTATATAGTCTCCAGAATTGAAAGGAAGTAATTCTCATCTAAAGTGGAGATCAAGATGTTAACTAAGATTGGAAGTGACTTGCTTAAGGTCATAAGCTAGTAAGTAATAGAGCCAATATTCGAACCCGGGTCCCATTGCTCATCCTTCTAGTTATGAACCTTGCCGCACTTCGCTAGTGGAGGTCATACATATATTCCAATCCCAAGCCTATGTCCAAGGTCTTTCCAGCTCCCGAGGACCTGCCAAAACTTGTGCTCTGCTGAAACAAGCCTTAGTTGATACAGGGTCACCTCCACACTACAGTGAAGACTTAATCAGAGCCTAAAGTGACTTTCTACATTCTTGACAAAACAAACTGGGAAACAAAAGGAGTTTCATTCAATATCATTGTCTGCTGCTGGGTATTGACCTGAAATTAGCTGCTCTGCCTGTTGAAGACCACAGGCTAGGCACCAGGAACATAACAATTTCTAAAAATAAGATGAGGGTCGCAGTGATCTGATAGCTTGTACACACTAAAATGATGAAGGGTGGCAAGGCCAGGAGAGGCTCGTGGGGGTTCAATTAGGCCCTGTCCAGACCTTTGAAAAGAAAAATTCAATTCTGTATTCATTTCGCTGCTTACCTTCCCTTCTTGGCAGCCGCATAATTAAATATTCATGCTTTTTCTCCTTTCCTTAAGAAAGTGATAAGTCAGATTTCTGCACACACACATTTTTTTTTTAAATGCCCAAAGGCAACAAGGTTGAGCCAACTCTGGGTTGGAAACAAAGCCTCCACTTCAAATTATGAATGAAAACACCTTTTACCCTTGCTTCTGCAAACTTCCTAGATACACATGGGCAAGACAATCCTAGAATTATGAGGCTCCAAGGCCAATTAGGGCTGTTTCTGTTGACGTAAAGTCTGGGAGGATTTTTTTTTCCTGCCCCTTGCAAGTATTTATGACACTGACAGATACAGAAAGAAAATGTACCCGTATACAAATAACTCTCACAGAGCCACTTGGACAGGAATTAAGCAATTTGTTTTCTTTCTTTTCTTTCTTTTTTATTTTTTTTCATTTTATTTTATTTTTGAGTAACCAGACCCTTCTTTTATTTAAGGAGCCAGATGACTTTGGAGCAGATGATAGTGATTTCAGAGAGGCCAGCCCCATCAAATTTGTTCATTCCCTGGTTTAAACTTCTTTTTCTGATAGACTCCTCGCTCTCTGCCCTACCATTTGTAGAATGTGTCAGTTGTCTGACTTGTTTACCTTCTCTGAATCTCAGTTTCTTCCTCAGTAAAATGGGGATCATAATACAATCAATCAATCAACATTTATTAAGTGCCTACTATATGCCAGGTACTGTGCTAAGTGCTGGGGATACAAAAAGAAGCAAAAAATAGTCCTTACCCTCAAGGATCTTACAATCTAATAATACAATACCATGAACAGCACTGGATTTAGAGCTATTTATTTATTTATTATTTAGATTTAGAGCTATGTATTATTAGATTTTTAGAGTGAGGGTACCTGGGTCCAAAACCCAGCTCTTTGACTTATTGTCTGACCTCAGATAAATCACTTCATCTTTATGAGCCTCAGTGTCCTAATTTGTAAAATGAGAGGATTAAGCCAGATTTCTTAATTTGGGATCCCCAGAACCCCAATAATTCTATGGGTGGATTTCATGTAATATTACATGATAAGTCCATAGGTCTAGGATTTCCTCAGTGTCTCTACATGGGCTGTGCACTATGCCTGGAATGTATTTCCTTCTCATCTCTACCACTGGGATTGTTTTACTCCTTTCAGAGTTCAGTGTTCAGTGTTCCGTGTTCAGAGTTCAAGTGCTACCAGGTCTTTTCCTCATCTTCCAGTAGCTATGGTCTACCTTGCTGCCCCACCCCCACCTCCCATCATTTACTTTATTTTTTATATTTTGCATCTATGTCTCTGTGCACTTATTCTTTCTCTCCTCTAGAGCGTAAACTCCCTGAGGACAAGAAATGTATTTTTTCCCCTGGATGTTCCTAGTGGGAGCCTGGCACATAGTAGGTATTTACTCAATGACTATTGAATGAATAAGATGGAATATCCTGTATGAAGAACAGAGAGAAGTTCATGGACTATGACAATGGCCTTCTAGTTGGTCTCCCTGTCCAAGTATTTCTCCACTCTGGTCCATCCTCCACTCAGTGGTCAAATTAATCTTTCCAAAGCACAGATCTGACTATGTCACCCCATCCCACCCCCATTCAGTAAATTTCAGCAGCTACCTATCGACTCTAGGATCCAATAGAAAATCATGGCATTGGAACCCCTTCACAACCTGGCCCCTCCCCACCTTGACAGTCCCCTCACACCTTGCTCTCCCCCGTGTACCTTGTGATCCAGTGACAGTGACTGCCTTGTGGTTCCTCAAACTTCATCTCCAGACTCCAGGCATCTTTATTCCTTCTTCTGCATGCCTGGGATACTCTTCCTCCTCATCTCTGTCCCCTAAAATGCCATCTTCTTCAAGAAGCCTTTATCCATCACCCTCCAATGTTAGTGCTTCCCCTCTTTGGGTTATCTCCAGTTTCTCTTGTATATATTTTGTTTGTACATAGTTGTTTTCATGTTGTCTCCCCCATTAGACTGTGAGCTCCTTGAAGGCAGGGATTGTCTTTTGCCTTTCTCTGTATCCCCAGCAATTAGTACAAGTGCTGGCATACAGTAGGCACTTAATATATGCTTATTGACTAATTGAATAGATTACTGTGTGTCAGGGATTAATTTCCCATGAGTCTGGAAAGACAGACTGGGATCAGGTTGTGAATAGCTTTAAATACTAACCAGAAGAGTAGATATCTTATCTCAGAGACAACAGGAAGTTAGTTAGAGTTGATTGAGTAGGATAATTACATGGTCAGATCTTTGATTAAGGAAAAATACTTGGGCTGACTGACAGGGTGACTCCTGAGTGTGGAAGACCTTAAATGCCAGTCAAAGGAATGAAAACTTTGGTAGGTAATAGGGATCCTAGGAAGGCTATAGAGCAAAAGAATACCTTTTCCACCTATCTCCCCAGGCTATTTTGAGAATCAAATGCAATCATGGTTTGCAGAATGCTTTAAATTACATTGAGGATTACTATGTATACCTCAGCATAATGTCAGGAAAAAAAGCAAGCTAGTTAATCATAGAATACCAAAACTGAAAATCTTAGAACACAGAACGACTTTCAGAAGGGATCTTGGAACATAGAATGTCAGAGCTGAGAGGGACCTTTGACCAAAGAATTGCAGAGGTGAAGGGGGCTGTAGGACACAGGCTGTCAAAGCTGAAAAGGCCTGATGGACCATCTAACCAAAGTAATCTTAACCTTTTATATATCATGCATCCCTTTGGCAGTCTGGGGAAGCCTATAGACATCTAAGAAGAATGTTTTTAAATGCATAAAATAAAATACATAGGATTTCAAAGAAAACCAACTATATCAAAATATCCCCCAAAAGGGGGCTTATGGACCCCAGGTTAGGAAACCTTGATCCAATCCAACATACTAATTTTATGGAGGAGGATACTGAGTCCCAGAGTTGAGGAGTGATTTGCCCAACGTCACAAAGGTGATAAGAGAACTGGCATTCAAGCCTATATCCCCAGACTCCAAAACTAATACTCTCCCCACCTTAAAAAAAGGCGGGGGAGAAAAAGCATTCCTATGCACATAAGAAAAAAAAAATCGATCTCCAATGTTAACATCAAGGAATATTCTGCTTTTGTCAAAGTTATCTTCTTATA
>NC_050575.1:383029668-383083398 GCF_011100635.1 Trichosurus vulpecula | reverse complement strand
CTGTGACTCATCTAACTTCCAGCTGGAAGAGCCTATGAATGGATTTAGAGTCAATCACCAAAGCTCCAGCTAGATGAATATTATGACATAAAACAGAGATCGCCCTGCCCCCTTTATATTTAGGGCCACAATGCTCAAGGAGCAGTCCCCTACCAGTACAGTCTTTGAGAATTCCCAAGAAATAGCAGGTCCAGGAGACTGGATGGTAGGAACTGAGATTTCAGAACACACATGCTTGGGAATTTTAAAACCGACATTGCTGATTTGGGTTTTTGGTATAGTAAAGAATTCATTTAAGCTCCTGGTAAATGATTAATCAGGGGCAGCCAGTTAGTGCAGTGGACAGAGCACTGGCCCTGGAGCCAAGACGACCTGAGTTCAAATCTGATCTCAGACAGCTGACACTTCTAGCTGTGTGACTCTGGGAAAGTTACTTAACCCTGATTGCTGCCCCCCCCCCAAAATAACAAACAACACAAAAAAGTAAATGACTCATCATTTCAGGTCACAAAAAATTGGGGAAATGATCATAGTTTCATTTGGATAGGAGCTGAGCCATAAAAAATTTTGAGCAATTCATATCCCTAGACAGAAATCTAGGCTGAGTCTCTAAAAGGAAAGGTTGGGAGACATAGGGACTAGGAAAATCTCAGCTGATCACGTGGGAAGGGACTCTACTGAGAGTGGTTAAGTCCTATTTACATTTACAATTATTTCATGCAGCAGCTCAGACCTTATTAGGACTACCATCCTATTTGACTTTCCAAAATAGAGATAACCTCTTAAAGCTAATACTAAACTGTGATCCTGTGCGGGCCCTTTAGAGTTATGAGTCCCAAATCTGATTAACAGCTTCTCATCAGTGACCTCTTTATTTTGCTAAATATACTGGGGTAGGGAGGAGGGGAGACTTAGAACCCCAGGCATCCCTTTATCACATTGCAGTTCATTCTCTCTCAGATGAAGGTTCGATGCACAGCTGAGGTTTGACAGCTTTTCCTGACACTCATGACTCAGTCATGTTCTCCTAGTCTCTCTCCCTCTTCTAAACACGGAATCCTTGTACTCTGAAAACTCTCTCTATTCACTCTCTCCAAGCTCCCATAATCAAACCTCTCTCCAAGCTTCCTCAACCAAACTGAAAGATTCTCAGATAAAATACTAACCCCCAGCCAAAGCCTCTTGCTTCATCTCCTTCCTTCCTCCCCTCTACTCCACTTCTCCCCACTCCATAACCAATAGCAGTCCCTAGGCTACTGTAGCCCAATGGCCTTAAATGTGCCCCAGGGCCCACAGGCAGCTGCATATCCCGGAGCCGCTGGCAAACAGCTGTTCCTTATTTTCCAAATGGCCTCCAACAAACTCACCATCTGGCACAGTCAAAGGAGGCCTCAGGGATCATCTAATCCAGCCTCTTCATTTTACAGAGGGGGAAGCTGAGACCCACAGATGTTAACTTCCAAAAGGGCATAAAAACAAAGCTGGGATTAAAACTCAGGTCCTGTGATGCCAAAGCCAGAATTCTTTTCACAATGTAAGAGGCATGGTGACCACATGTCCCAAATTCAAGAAAAAAAAATACAGCTTTACCAAAGCTTTACGAAAGGAACATCTCTTGTATCTGGGTTCTTGGTTTGGACAACCATACTTACTATGTACTTTCTATGTTCCAGATACTGTGTGTGCTAAGTACTTGGGAGGCAAAGAAAGGCAAAAACCTGAGCACTGCTTCCAAGGTGCTCACATTCAAAATGGAGAGCCAACATGTTAATAACCACACGCATACAAAATATGTTCAGAAGAGATGGAAGACGATTTTAGAGGTTCGGTCCATGTAGTGAGTGATGAAAAAGAGAAAGCTCGGGGCCTTTAGTCTATGACATGTAGTTTTGAATATCTTCAAAGGTAGGAAATTCTGGTGTTTTGAGGGGCATTTGATGTTTTTAAAAAGTCGGCAGTCTTGGGCTTCTCTTAGGGCCAAACCAGGGAGGAATCATCTTATGTGTTTTGTGATGGCCCCTGCCCCAAAACTATTCCAAGAGAATCAGAATTTCAAAGTAGAAAGAAACCTCAGAAATCATTCAATTCAACCTGAACCTGAGTAGAAATCCCCTTTGTAAAATCTGCAACAAATGGTCTTCCAGCCTCTGTATAAACATCCCCAGTGAAGGCCAACACACTAGCTTCCAAGGCAGGCAATCTCATTTTGTCAGTTAGACAGTCAATCCACAAAGATTCATTGAAAGCGTTCACTATGTTCCAGGCGCTGTATTTAGTACTGAGGAGGCAAAGAAAGGCAACAACCTGGTCCCTGCCCTCAGGGAGCTTATGTTCTAAATGGACAGACACGTAAACAATCAGGTGCATAGAAGACATTTTCAGATCAGCTGGAAAGGGATCTTTGAGGACAAGGTGCTAACTCTGGGACAGCTAGTTCTACTTGTTGTGAAATTTCCCTGGACATCCAGGCCAAATCTGATTCTTGGCAACATCTGCGCCCTGCTCTTGGCTTTGCCCCCGGGGCCAAGCAGAACCAATCTGATGCCTTTACTATATGACAGCCTCTCAAATACTTGAAGACAGCCTCCATTTTATCCCTAACTTGCCTTTTCCCTAGGATTAAAAACAAAAACAAAAACCCAGTTCCTTCGATTGATATATGTCTTAGATCATCTTAATAAATCAGTAAACATTTAATAAGAACCCACTAGGACAGATAGGTGGCACAGTGGATAGAGCACTGGGCTTGGAATCAGGAAGATGAGTCTTTCTGAGTTCAAATCTGGACTCAGACTCTTACTAGCTATGTGACCCTGGGCAAGTCATTTAACCCTATCTGCCTGAGTTTCCTCATCTGTAAAATGAGCTGGAGAAGAAGATGGCAAACCACTCTAGTATCTCTGCCAAGAAAACCCCAAATGGGGCCATGAAGAGTTGGACATGACTGAAAAACTACTGAATAAACAAAGCCTCTACTATGTGGTAGGCATTATGCTAAGCTGGTGCTCTCACTAGCCTCACTTACCCGCCTCCGGTGGCTCTCTGGTTTGTAAATGTCCTGCCTAAAATGCAGTGCCCAGGATATTATATGAAAATACAGATGTAGCCTAGGCAGGGCAGAGGACCACTTGGGACAGTCCCATGCCTCATTGTGGATGATATGTCTCTCTCCACCCAACCCCAAATTGCATTTGGTTTTTGGGTCTGTCTGGTCATGGTGTTGATTCATTTTTAAACTTGTATTTCAATAAGACTGCAGATCTTTTCCCACAAGGACTATTGCCTCTCTGTGCCTCCCTATGCAATTCTTGTGAGTGATAGTAGTAACAGCAACAACAAACAACAGTAGCATTTATGTTGTACTTTAAGGCTCTCAAAGTGCTTTACAACTATTGTCTCCATTGGTCCTCACAAAAACCTGGGAAGTAGGTATTATTATCATCTCCATCTTACAATTGAGGAAATGGAGGCAAACATAAGTTAAGCGACTTGCCCAGGGTCACCCAGCTAGTGTCAAATCACACTGGATTGAACTGACTCCACGTTCAGTGTGCCACAGCACCAAATGGAGACTTTGACTTCTATTCCTATTCAATTTCCTCTCATTAAGGTTGCTCCATTGTTCTAGGCTGTTAAAACCCAGATCTTGACTGTTAACTCTCCCTCCCAACTTTATGTTATCTGCAAATCTGAGAAGCCTGATGTCTCTGCCTCATCTAAGGTACTAATAAAAGGGCGTTGGACAGTACAAGCCCTGAGCCAGATCCTCCATGAATGCTCATTGCAACTTCTCTACCATGAATAAATTGGGAATTTGTCTTTGTGAATTGCTGCAGCCAAAGAATTGGTCACTCATTTCCAGCATTTTTAACTTCTATGGCAGAAGTTCTTAACTTTGGGCTTGTGAGTATCTTTTTTACTTGTTTGTTTTTGTTTTTGCAGAGGTAATCAGGAATTAAGTCACTTGCCCAGGGTCACAGGGCTAGTGTCAAATGTCTGAGGATGGATTTGAACTCAGATCCTTCTGACTCCAGTGCCAGTGCTCGTGAACATCTTTTCCCAATTTTTTTTGACAATTGCATTCCAGTTTAATTGCGTTTTTTTGTAATTTTCCATCTTTTATTTTATGCATACGAGAATATTCTTCTGACAAGAGGGTCATGGCTTTCACCAGACTGCCAAAGGGGACCACGACCTCAAAAAGGTTTAAAACCCTTGTCTTGGGTGTTGTTGTTATTGTGAACCTAGGTGACTCTATAGGTGGGACTCTAGACAAGATGAGTGTTGCCTCTGGTTTCAGCCCTCCCCTTCTCCTTATCTGAATTGGGCTCCTTAATTCTAGACAAAAGTAGTGAATTCTTCTATATCTTGTCTGCTTTACTCTAAGGCAACAGCCTCCTCTGCCATTCTTGGTGCTGACTGGGGAACCATCTGGGTGTCCACACACTGAAGCAGCTGCCTCATTGTAGTGATTTCTTTTGGTTAAGCTTTTCATAATTCTTTTCTACCAGGCTAATGACTTGTTTCATTTCTCATAAAGGTAGACCTTGATTCTACCGCTCTTTCCAATTTCCTTTTCAGTGGATATGCATTACATTTAAACTTTCCAATCTAGTTATCAAATCTCCACTTAATTTCTGTTTAAATCTCTCCAATACTCTCTAAACATTAAAGTTTTTCAGCAAGATTTTGTTCAGCTGCTTAGGGCAACTTGTTTCTCAATAGGAGAAATTAGGAGGTGGCTTTGGAGCGCTGCAGCTGAAACTCTAGACCTAGAGTCAGGAAGAACTGAGTTCAAATATAACCTTAGCCTTTCCTAGCTATGTGACTCTAAACAAGTCACTTAACCTACATCTACCTCAGTCTCCTTATCTGTCAAATGGGGGTAATAATCGCACCTACCTCCCAGAGTTGTTATGAGAATAAAATGAGGTATTTGTAAAACACTTTGGAAACCTTAAAGTTAGCTATACATATGTATGTATGTATGTATATATCTCTACATATACACATATCTATCTATATACATATCTGTAGACACATATCTTTCTATCTATCTATCTCTGCTATTATTATTATTATCCAATACTAGTTCCTTGGGCTTCCTCTGGACCAAATGAAAACTCTCTTCTCAAGTGTACTATATTTATGGCCATGTAGTTCCCATTTGTAACAGGACAATAGTTCTGGTCCTCTGCATATATTCTTGTAACAAATGTTGGAATGCAATTCTTAATGAGATCATTCTTACTGTTTCCAGTCTCCAGAAAGATCTCCATCCCCATCTTTATTTCCTGATGTTGTGGTCCTGTCCACCTCACCATCCACGGCACCAAAACTGCATTCTCTTCACAGGTGTGTTTTGACAATCCATTGTACAGTTCTAAGAGGTGACTCTGACTTTCTGATGGTCTCCTTGTATTGTTTTTGCATCTTGATTCTGTGGTTGCTATTCCCTTGCCCAATTCCCTTTCCAGTTTTAAAATGTTTAATTCTAGGTCTCTTTCTTACCAGATTTTCTGTGAGATCCTTTAGCTTACCCTTTCTTGGACCATGCCTAAGAAAATGTCTCAGTGGTATCTAGGGTTAGGGTCTTTTAAATACTGATTATTTTACGGACTCTTTTTCATAGCACTCAAATGATTTCAAGGTGTCTGTCATGTCACCATTATTCAATGACTGTTTCAATGCTAAGACATTCTTTAGGAATATCCTGAAGTCAAGTCCATTGACCTCTTGGATCATTATGGTCACATCTGCATCTTCAGAGGGTTTCATTCCCTTTGTCACCAATCTGGCTAACTTGATGTGCAGCTAAAAAAAAGAAACCAGATGGCAATTTCCCTTTGAACTGAATAACATTGCCAAAATTAGTCATCATCATTGTGGTCTTTTGGCTAGTGGCATAGAACGACTCAGGTCTTTGTATGCACTCCAGATATGTGAGTCCAGAGTTCCTTCTCCTTGGACTCTAATGGTTAAAAAAGTATGGCCTTCAAGGCTTTACATTAAATAATTCATCTTGTCCCTATCAGAAGTCCACCAGTCCTGTAGAAAGTTGATAACATGCCTGGCTAAGACTTTCCTCAAGAGGGCAAGAGTACTTTGCTAAGAAAGTTCCTATTCTGTGCTGTCTATGATGAAGTATTTTATCAAGGGTCTGCTCACAAACAAGATCTAGGCCTCGGAGTTGGTGTTTATCTCATAGGAACCAACCTGCACCTTGTACATATGTAAGATTTGTTTTTCCACTGTAGGAGACCCATCTAGGGGTGAAATCCCACTTTCTAAAGTAGCAGGCCTGGCTTTGGCCTGCCTTTCTGGCGAGCTATACCTTTTTGTCTAGAGAAAAAAATGTCTCTGTATTAATAGTATTAGATTAATAATACTAATAAAATATTGTTGTTGAGTCATTTCAGTCACGTCTGACTCTTTGTGGCCCCATTTGGGGTTTTCTCGGCAAAGATACTGGAGTGGTTTGCCATTTCTTTCTCCAGCTCATTTTACAGATAAGGAAGCTGAGGCAAACAGGGTTAAGTGACTTGCCTAGGGTCACACATCTAGTAAGTGTCTGAGGGTAGATTTGAACTCAGGAAGATGAGTCTTCCTGACTTTAGGCCCAGTGCTCTATCCACTGTGCCACCTAGTCATCCTAATATAATGTTACATATTAATATATACTTATATGAATATATTTAAGTATTTAAGACAAAGTATCCATCTAGAGAGTTGTTAATAACTGTACGCACACATACATATTTATATGTATTTACATACATAAGACAAAGATATAGTAGCTCAGATAATTCACAGAGTACTGAATAAACGGATTCCCCAACCCTGACTTGATTCTGAATTACCCTGAGCTCTTAATTCTTTTATTTTTCTTTTCAGTATTCTTACAATGTCTTCATTTTGAGTCTCTAAATCTAATCCTAAAATTAGGGGACCCCCCCATTAGTTTCCAGTTCAAAAACATTACAATAATTAATATGTGTGATAGCTTCCATTTTTAATGGAGTGATAACATAAAATTCATATTTAGTAAACTAGTAATACTGAAAACTAATCATTAAACAGTTAGCTTATACAATAATAGACCATGAAATAATAGTTATATGAAATTAATATGCATCAGTTGAAACAGTAAACCAGATAAGTCCCTGACAATAATTTTCAGGAGCACTATCAGGCACTTTGCATAATAATTCTATGAGAAAAAAAGTATTCAAAAATCTGAGGCATAAGCCCTATGTGTAGAAAGATGATCAAAGTATACCATAGGTGCTTGTAAGTCACCCTTCAGTCTGTTACTTGAGTAATTCCCACATTTAACCTCATTATCCAGAGCTCTTTATTTTAGATATTTCCTCATTAACTGATACAATTTCAACTAATCGATTAATTAATTTAAATTGTGATGGATTCAATTAATCAACTAAACTCAGAACCCCCATCCAATTCATCAAAAAATTTTTAATAAATGGGAGTTCCCCCCCCCAAAGCAGTTACTCACATATCTCTATACATTAAATGCCTTAATTTTCTAAGATTGAATCAATACTAAAATTACCAAGAATGTAATTCATTAAAAATTGCCTCAATAATAAAATGAAGGCATAGATAAATATTTATAATGTTGTAGCAGTGAGAAAAAGAACAGCCTGTGTTACCTCTAACCATCATTATACTTGCAGATGACTTCTCCTTACTCATGGAAACACCATTCAACTCATTCAAGAAACCAAGAAAAACTTCTCAAGAATTCTTTTTGTTAAAACATTTTCATTAAGAAAGAACTCCTTACTATCCTTTTTCTGTCTTCTCAAGCTTCAACCATGACAGTAGAAGTGTCAGTCAGGCAATAAATATTTATTAAGCACCTACTATGTGCCAAGCACTGTGCTAAGTGCTAGGGATACAAAAAAGGCAAAAGACAGTTCCAGCTCTCAAAGAACTTACAATATGATGAGGGAGACAGCAAGCAAATAAATATATACAAACAAGCCACAATCAATCTTCAATATTCAGAGGTTTAACTTTTGTCCCTATTTTCACTTTTATGTTGGCAATTGAGCACATTTGACTATGCCCAGTAGAGAAGAAAATAAGAGCATGATGTGTGCAAGTTTGTGAAGTGGCTGGAATACTTCTAAGCACTTCAGTGCTCTCTACCCTACTTCTCTGCCTTTCACTTCACTCAATCTAACATTTTAAAGAGTTCCCTGAGCATTTGGACTGTTAGAGGCGATGTCAAGAACTCGCTAATCCTAGCAACTCCTAATAGCAGTGACTAAAGTCCCAGCAACCTCTCTGTTGGTTTTCAGAGGATGGCCAAGGTAGAGAGGTTTACAGCAGTATAGTATTATCTGAAATCAATATTTTATTTTGTTTTGTTTTAAATTGAGATGTCAGAACAAAAGGTCACAGAATTCTAGGGAATTACTAGTAAGAAAAATGTTTTGTATGTTACCAATTTTATTTTGTGCACTGCATTTTATGGATTATTTTATGGTTACTACATTAGGAAAAGCACATGTTATCAGAATTAACATTTTGCTATAAATAATTTTATGCAGAAAAGTGTATTTTCAACAATCTCTAGCAAAAGACTACAGTTTTTGGTGGTCATGGGAACCTAACCTCCTATTTCCCATAGGTTCAATGAATCAACATTTACATTTTTTACTTTGTGCTGTTTTCCAGGAATATTACCCCCATGAAAATTGAGGATAGATTGTATGTATAAGATAAATAGAAAATAATTAACAAAAGGGAAGCTACTAGAATTAAGTGGACTCCAATGACCTCCTTGACTTCCTTTAAGTGCCAACTAAAATCCACCTTCTATAGGAAGCCTTCTCCAGCCCCTCTTAATCCCAGTGCCTTCTCTCTTTCAATTATTTCCTATTTATCCTGTCTATAGCTCGTTTTGTATATATTTATTTGCATGCTGTCTCCCTCATTAGACTGTAAGCTCCTTGAAGGCAGAGACTGTCTTTTGCCTCTTTTTGTATCCCTAGAACTTAGCACAGTGTCTGGCACATAGTAGGTATTTAATAAGTGTTTATTGAATTTTTATTTATTTGAATGAAGCATTTTACTATGTGTCAGGCACTGTGCTAGGTTCTGGGTATACAAAGGAAAAAAAATGGAATAGTTTCTTACTGCTCCTGGACACCTAGAGCATATGGTTTCCACCCAGGCCAGCATCTTTACTCCCTCTCCATGAGGTAATTGGCCTATACCCCCCGAACCACCCTGGGCTTTGATAGACCAACTTTGGTCTTATCTTACTTGGTTCCGAGCTTGAACAGCAAAAAATGGGCATTTTCAGTTAAAGCTATTTTATGGGTTGTCTTCACCTAGTAGAGTTTAAGGTCTTTGAGAGAAGGGACCACCTTGTTTGTCTTTATTTGCACCTCCAGCACTTATAACAGCATCTAGTACACAGCAAGTGCTTAATAAATGCATATCTATCGCTATGATCTCAAGAAACTTGCATTTTATTGAAAGAGCCAACAATACACATACAAGTAAGTATGAAATATAAACCAATTAAATGCAAGATAATTTTGTGGGGGAATCACCACGAGTTGTGGGGGATGAGGAGAGACTTCATGGAGAAGGAGGTGCTTAAGTTTTGAAAGAAACCTGAAGCTTCAAGAGGTGGAGAAGAGGAGAGTGTATGTTCTGGTCATGAGGGACAGGAAGTTCAAAGGCAAAGAGGTGAGAGACGAAGACTGTATTGTGTGAGGAAAGGCAACAAGGTGAGTTTGCTTGGACCATAGAATGAGAACATGGGAGTAAGGAATACTAGGTCTCTAAAGGTAGGTGGGAACCAGGTTGCGAAGGATTTTAAAAGACTTGGGCAATTTATATTTTATATAGAGGTAATAGGGAGCTATTAGAGTTTTTTATGTAGGAAGATAACAATCTAGTTCAATCTTCCCTTTTCAAAGCTGAGGGACACGGGGCCCATAGACGTGAAATGAAGGATAAGAGAAGCAAAGGCTTGACCTCCAAAATATGAAGAAATTGAACTGGAGCAAACCCAGAGTAAGGTCAACAGGACTAGGTAAGCCATTATTAAAGCCCCATTCATTGGCATAATGATCAGTCACCTGCAGGGTCAGTGATTGCATCAGGAAAGGCCACATTATTTCCTGAAAGCTGATTAAACAGTGCTGTTTTCTAAGCTCTTCAACTGAATGGTAAGTCAACTATTTCTAGGAAAATTCAGCAGCTGATGTAAGTCGGGTGAAATAAGTTTCTCCTTCTCCAACTTGCTGGTAACAAAGTAGTTTACTCCTCAAATTCTATTTACTATGGCCTGAACTAAAGAGCTTATTTGGATATGGCCAGCAAACATCTGTTTCATATTTGTAACAGATAATTCTGATTGTTGTCTGAATCATACATGGTAGCCTTCATAATTCACTTCCCTTTTAGCAGAGCTAATAATTCACAAAATCATAGGATGTGCTTCAGAGGTCACTTTATCCAATCCATGTATGACCAAGCCTATCCATTGCACCCAACAAAGGATCCCCCATTTAGGGGGGATCTATTTCTCAGGATAGCCCATTTCACATTTGGATAACTCTGATTATTAAGAAATTGTACGTCAAGCCTAAATTTCCTTTTGGCAACTTTCACTGTTGTTCCTAGTTCTGCTGTTGGGGCTAAATGGGGGGAAGGAGAAGGAGAGAGAGAGGAAGAGAGAGGGAGAGGGAAAGGGAGGGGGAGAGAGAGAGGGAGAGGGAAAGGGAGAGGGAGAGAGAGAGGGAGAGGGAAAGGGAGGGGGAGAGAGAGAGAGGGAGAGGGAAAGGGAGAGGGAGGGGATAGAAGAAGATGAAAAAGAAGACAAAGACAAAGAAGGGGAAAGGGGAAAGGAGGAAGAAAAGGAAGAATGAAGAGGGGAGAAGGGAAAGGTATAAGCATTTATTAAGTAGTTATTATGAACTAGATACTATGCTGAGTGCTTTACAAATATGATCTAATTTGATGAGTAGATAGAATATTTATTAAGTGCTTACTGTATGTCATGCAGAGTGCTAAGCTCTGGAAACATGAAGACAGGCTAACAAGATAGCCTCTACCGTCAAGGAACTTATATTCTAATAGGAGAAGACAACACATTAAAGGGAGCTGAAAAGGGATGGGGGACCTTCTAGGAAGGATGTGAGAAGGGTCAGGAGTGGAACTGAGAGAGAAGCAAGCCTGGATGACTTGGGCACCTCCTGATATGGTGACCTTCCAAAACTCGAGTACAGCTATAATGTTTCCCCTAGGTCTTATCTTCTGCAGACTAAATATCCTTCAACCTGTCCTCACATGGTATGATCTCAAGGCCTTTCACCTCCTGGTCACCACCCTTTGCATGCTTTCTGTCTTATCAATGTCTTTCCTAAAAGAGAATGAAAGACTCAGGATATGGTTCTGAGCAAGGCAGAGGAAAATGGGGTTATTACCTCCCTGGTCCTAGACTCTATGCCTTTCTTAATAGAGGCTAAGATTGTATCTTCTTTTTAGTAACACATCTCACTATTGACATATATTGAACTTGAAATTCATTAAAACTCCCAGATATTTTTCAAGTCAGACTGAAGTCAGGCCATCCCTTTCCCATCTTGTACTAATGAAGTTACACTTTAATCCAAATCTAATGCTTTAGATTTATCCCTGTTAAATTTTATCCTCTTGGATTTAGTCCAATATTATAGACTGTTGAGGTTATTTTGGGTCACCTAGTGTGTGAGCTCTCCCTCCCAGTTTGGTGTCATCTGCCAATTTAATAAGCCTACCACCTATGTCTTTATCAAAATCATTGATAAAAATGTAAAATAGCACAGCACCTACTACAAATCTCAGGGGCACTCTGTTACAGACCTCTTTCCAAGGTGACATTAAACCATTGACTTGTCTTTGTAACTGGCCATCCAACCATCCAAATCTCCCTAGTTTTATCATCTAGTCTCTTATCTCCCTACCTAATATAAGGAATAGCAGGGGGTTTTGTCAAATGCTTAGTAAAATATATACAAATACCTTTCCTTCATCTCCCGCATCCCAATCCCCCCATCTCAATATTTTGGTGAATCTGTGATCTCACTTATGTGGGTATTCCCTGCTTCAGCTGGCAAGATAGCAACTCATCCTCACCATTATCCAGCATAATTCTTGTCCGTGCCCAATGTGATGATGGGTACCTTCATGAACATCTCTTGGCATTACATGGATACCATTGCAGCATGCAGGCTATTCATTAGCTAACCTTTATTCTTGCAACATGACCTACTCATCCCCTTTGCAGGTCATAAATATCTCAAATTATGACCTTTATGCCAAATCTTCCATGTAATTCTTCATTGGCAATATGTTGGCGTGTGCTCGTGCCCACCACCTACCTATCCATTATACTTTTGGTGACCTGAGACTATTTCTTCAGAAACAGGTATTTTTTGATTTGCAAACATATAATACCACCAGAAAATATTGATGTTAAAAAATAAGTCTGTGTTATAGTGAGAAGCTTGGGTCATTAAAAGCACAGTGTAGTTTCTCAAAGCCAATCTAGACTACTTTCTTCTTTCTATTCAATTTTTGGCCCATTTCATCATCCATCCACAGTGTCTGGCTAAGATTAAATGAGACAACACATTTACAATACTCTGCAAATCTTAAAGTGCTGTATAAATGCTAGCCATTATTATGATGATTATTGGAGATCTAGACAGATGGACTACATTGACGAGTTGTCCACCTAGCTATATAGTAGAGCACATTTTGGACAATAAGCATTCTTCATTCATCTGCTTGGAGGTCCTCCCTCCTATATGGATAATTAGGCTGACTTCTTTTGAGTAATTATAGATTTAATTACTGATCCTGAAATGTTTGAGGCTGTAATGGAATCATCACAATAAAACTCACAAAATGGAATCATTGGAAGGGCCTCACCATCTCCAGGGAAATCTTTCTCCCTTTGGGCCCTGCACTGGATGTCTTCCATGATAGCGGCAAACATCTGGAAGAGTGCTTATCTCCTTGCTCGATGCATTATTTGACATGAATAATCATAAGGCCGTCGTTAAACAAGAGTATTTCCTTTATTTCACTTAGCAAGCAATCGTGCATGATTCTAACATATGCCATGGTTATATCTTCTTTGGAAAAAGCCTTTAAGACCAGTGTTTCCTCTACTGAGACAAATGATTTTTACAGACCAACATACAGTAGCACTATGGAACTGTACCTTTCAGTTAACTGTATGATGATAAAGATGTGATCCGCTATAGTGAAGTTGACAAGCATTTATTGAGCACCTACTATATGCCAGGTACTGTGCTAAGTGCTTGGGTTACAAAGGAAGGCAAAAACCACTCTTGCCCTCAGGGAGTTCACAGTCTAATAAGGAAGAAAACAAGCAAACAATTATGTAGTATAGATGCTTGAATTAATCTGTGGTTTAGCCTGTGTATGTAGAAAAGTGTTGCAGTGGACAAAGAGCTGGTGACAATCCTTGCTACCAAGCTGCTCATAAGCTAGCTGCTGTGGGAAAGGAGGAGGGGTGGTGGATCTAAAATCAATATACAGGAAAGAGAATGATACTAGACAAAGAGATAACTGGTATCATGGAAAGAACATTGGACTTGGAACCAAGATACTTGGCTTCCAATACCAGCTCTATCAAAATCACAGATTCTCAGGATTTGAATACAGTCTACCTGCTTCCTGTTTACATCTGGAAAAGAATCCCACCCACCCACCCAACTTGGGCTACTGGGACTTTGATAAATCATTTCCCCTCTTTGGGTTTGTTTCCTCATGCGTAAAATGAGGAGGATTGCAGCTAGGTGGTGCCACAGTGCATAGAAATTGGATCTGGAGTCAGGAAAACCTGGGTTCAAATCTAGCCTTAGACTCCTCCTACCTGTGTGACCCTAGGCAAGTCACTTAACATTTGTCAGCCTCAGTTTTCTCATCTGTAAAAAATGGGGATAATGATAGCATCTGCCTCTCAGGATTATCCTGAAGATCAAGTGAAATAATATTTGTAAAGTGCTTAGCATAGTGCCTGGCACATAATAGATACAAAATAAATGCTAGCTGTTGTTGTTGTTAAAAATCTGGTTCTAATAAGGGAATGAGATAGCAGTTGAATCAATTTTGATGAAGGTGGGGATAGAAGTCAAGAAAGAACTGGAACATAAAGGCTTTCTAGGGAGGGTCCCCAGGGGTGGGGGATCATAGGTATGTTGGGGTTAGAGGAGAGGAAAGGTCAGGTTGGAGGAAAGGAACTTGAATGTGATGAATTATTTCTGTAAAGTCCCCTCCCTCCCAGTACCAATAAACTAATATGCAAGTCACTTCCCAGATGGTATCCATTGTGCACAGGAAACTAAAAATACTACATGAATTGTGAGTCATATCCATAATGGAATTAGAAAAAAAAGAATTCACCTTATTCATTATTCATCAAGACATCCCTTTAATGTTTCAGCATATATCAAGATTGGGAAGAGAAAAGGTTGCTGGGTTGTTTTTTTTCCATATTGTTCAAGGTCAACCATAACTCTTTTTTCACTGAAAAACTTAAGTTCTAAAAGGAGGAAAATAACAAGAGTTAGGCATAGGACTCAGGGATCTGAACTCCTTCTTTCTTGGAAGTAACATAACATTTTGTCTTTCTTTTATGCACTTCTTTGGTACTCTGAAGGATCTGGGATTCCATCAACATAGGTACTCCCTCCCGTGGCGTAGATGCCAACCCATCCCCATGTCTCATTCTCTTCCTTGTCCTCCAGGGGTTCTCCTAATGGTCAGGAATCCTTCCTTTAGATCTTTTCATGTTCTGTGGGGCTATGTGGGAGCACACAGAATGACCATCAGTCACTGATTAGACTACCTCCTTTATGAGTCTCCGCCTTTTTAATGACATCTTTAACACTACAGTACTTTGTTGAAAATATGTTGTGGTCCTTTTATCCCTACCATGTGTCTCTTCCTAGCCCTTTGGATGACCTGCAACTGAATTATTTGGAAATTGTGGTATTCAATGATTCTCAACTATATAGCACCACTGGAAGAATACTGCTTTTTTTCTGGGAGAAACTTGGGATCGTTAAAAACATTACATGTTTTCTCAGATTTCTCTTCCTTCTGTTCAACTTGGGGCCTAGCTAATTGTTCCACTTCAATGTCTATTTAAGATATATTACTGATGGTTTGTCCATCCAACTGCATATCATGGTCTGGACAATAGGTATTTTTCATCTATTTGTGTATAGTTAAGCTGAACTGTTTTGATTGAATAGGAATCTCATTTAGGAAGCTCTACAACATTCTGGGGATTGATGTAAAACAAGGTAGTAAGAGTTACAGAACAGGAGCATCCAGAGGACTTCATCATTGTATAGGAAATCTCTTTTCTTTTTGGACATTTTACTGGATATCTTAACAGAGAATGGCATCATTTGATATTAATAATCAGCCACTGAACAAAGTTATCTCTCTGCGTCTTTCAGGGAATCTCAAATGATTTTATCATACATATGGAATACACCTTGTTGAATGTGAACTTTTGCTCCAATAAATCAATTTTTTAAAATAGTCAACACACAAAACCACAATAGGACTGCGTGTGTGTCTGTGTCTATGTGTCTGTGTACACGCACACATATGCATTGCCAATTCCCTGTGTTCTTTTCTACATGAGTCGCTGGAAATAGTGAGACTGGTCAATGCCCTGAGGAAAATGGAGAGGAGCCTGGAGAGAGAGACTAAAGGCAATGGATGGCTAATATGGCTAATGGTTGAAGTCAAATAAAGTTAACAAAAATTTAATAAGTGCCCATTATGTGCCAGATACTGCATGAAGCATTGGAGATACTAAGGAAAAAAACCAGTCATTTCCCTCAAGGAAACAACATGAAACCAACTATTAACATGCTATATACAGGAGAACTTGGGGATAGTCTCAAAAAAAAGGCTCTAGCATTAAAAAGGATCAGAAAAGGTTTCTTGTAGAAAATAAGATTTTAGCTAGGATCTGAAAAAAGTCAAGGAATCCAGAAGGTAGAGATGATGAGGAAGAGAATTCCAGGCATAGGAATAGCCAATGAAAATGGTGGGTGGAGAACAGCAAAGAAACTAATGTCATTGGATTGTAAGGGTACATAAAGGGAGGAGGAGAGAAGGCACAAGAAGCCTGGAAAAGTTGGAAGAGGCTAGGGTATGAAGGGCTTTAAAAGCCAAACAGAATGTTTTATATTTGATCCTAGAGATAAAGGTGGGTTATTGGAATTTATTCTGTAGAATGCTGATATAGCTAAAACTATGCATTAAGAAGATCAATTTGATAGCTCAGAAGAAGAGGACCTGTAACACAGAGAGATGAGGCAGAGTCTAACCATAAGTCAACTGCAGTAGTCTAGATGTGAGGCAACAAAAGCCTGCCCTAGGGTGGTGGCAATATCAGAGAGAATGTTGTAAAAGTAGAATCAACAGGATTTGGCAACTGTTTGAATATTGTGGGTGAGAGAGAATGAAGAGTCAAGAATGACACATAGGTTGTGAGCTTGGCTAATTCAGAGGATGGTGGTGTCCTCTCTCACTGTTTTATAAGGTGATGCTGTTCATAATCTTCTTTATTCCTCTCTTAAATTTTTTTATAAATAAGTATATAATTATGAATCAATGTTGTCTTGTATTTGGCAGGATCGAATGTTTGGATAAGGTGGTTTTTAGACTCTTTTGACTCCATTGTTGTGGCTACTTGTTTATATTAGTTAAACTTCTTTGTGAAATGGTGCTAGTCTGTGTCAATTTCTACTCTTCTATCCATTTCCCATTCCTGCTCCAACCACAGCTTCTTCAAATAGATCAAGATAAAGTTATTTCAATTATATACCATAACTTCTTATTCATGTATGTTCTTTTGCATTATAACTATGTTTATGTGCATTAGTCAACCTCCCTATTTGCCACACAGAGACTACTGTAAGCTTACTTTAAGGATACTAGATTTATAGCTAGAAAGGATCTCAAAAGTCATCAACCTTCCTAAGCCTAATTTTCCTCATCTGAAAAATGAGGAGTTTGACTAAATGGGCTTTGAGGTCACTTCCCGCTCTAAGCATATGATTCTGTGAATGACTTAAATCCCATTCTTTTGCAAATGAGGGAAATGAGAAAGAAATTCATCCAGGTTCACCCAGATAGCAAGTCGAAGCAATGGGATTTCATTCATATCCTGTGATACCAAATCCTTCCTATTAGAGCATCCTGCCTTTCTGGTGCCATGCTGCCTCTTTCTTTTATCCCAGGACCTGAGACAATGATTTAAACATAGCAGGCACTTAAATATCTTTTGAATGCATGTATCCAAATGAATTAATTAAATGTTGAAAGTCATTCAACAGGAAGTCTGAAAAGTGTCTCAGTTCAATTCACATTCTATCAGCAAGGGTCCATTTTACCATTAAATTCTGGAAGAATATGGAAATCTTACCACCTGCTATGTGCTATTTCATAATAACATAATGGCTCAAAGGCAAATGAGGAAGTTTAAAAAAAACTAAGCAAGATCAATACGATTTTTTCAAGTGAGTAAATACATGTTTTCAGGACATGACTTAGCTTTTCCAAATAGGCCAACCAAATTACTCACAAAGTGATGTCAATAGTCGCTTGTTTCCTGTTCCCTTTTCTCTCCTATCATCCCAAGTACAAGGAAGTATGTTAGGTACTAAGGACAGTATCTGCCTCCAAAGAATTTATATTTCTACTGGGGATGGTGGGAGTAGAACAAAAACAATTGTCCCACACAAGCAAGTAAATACAAATACATATCTAGATATAGATATACACATATATACATATATATATATAAATATAATTTCATAAGGGAAAAAATACCAATAATTAGAGAGAGTAGACAGGACAAAATCAGGAAATATCTTGTGTGAAAAGTGGTTTGTGAAAAACTATTTGCCCTTTTTTCTCCCTAAGGGGAATTGGTTAAAATCAACACCAAGGCCAGTTTTGGAAGGGAAAAGTCAGAGATGAGCATGTGTGTACATAGTCAGGGTCCTCTATGACCTTTATGTACTGGCGATAGCACCATAGTATCCTATGCAATGGGGAACTGGCCAATGAGAACCCAATCGTCAGGAGGATGCTTAGCATTCTCAGCCTGATGAGAAATTCTTTGATGTGGTTGTTTGGTGGTGAGCCTTCTTCTGGATATATATGATGGAAGGTTCTATTCTCTACTTCAGAGCATGTGCAGATATTCTAAATTTGTCTCCTGTCTATTTTCCCAAGGAGGGACCTTTTGGTTGGTTGCTGAGCCAGAATTGTGCATAGAAAGGCACTGATTGGCCACATTAATCCCTCTCCTTGGCTGTGTTCCAGTGAGGATGATGAACTCTTGAAAGCCATTGGGTGGAAGAGGGTGTCTGGCTGGGTCTCAACCCCATCTGCTTTAAGTTTAAATCTATTCTCCCCAAAGATAGATGGTGTAGAGGGAAGAATACCCCACCTGGTTCGGGGGGATGTTTCATATTTTGGTTCTTACTATATATTTCTCTTTCTTTCTTTCTTTTTCATTCTTTTCTTTCCTTCCTTCTTTCTTTCTTCCTCCTTTTCTTTCTTTCCTTCCTTCTTCCCTTCTTTCTTTGCTTTTTCTTTCTTTCTTTTTCTTTTCTTCCTTCCTTCTTTCTTCCTAGAACAGGATCAGTTTGTTTGGTATATGTATATGTATATATATACATATATACATATATTTTGTAAAAGTTAATTGATGCTAGTTGGTTATACAATGGTAGGTTGCTATCACTATGTTGATACAGGGGAGACACTAGCTGATATTGAGGAGAGCACACAGGAATGGAGACACAAGATGATTGCATTAGAAGAATCTCATAACCTTCAAAGGTTAGAACCCCTAGAACTCTGAGAGGGCGATGCATCTTCCCTCTGGGGACCCAACTTGCCAGTGAAAGTAGGAGTTGGGAGAAGGGCCCCCAGAGTCCTTTATAGGCTATACATAGAATAATAAATCTCTATCTGGAGGTAACCTCAGAGACCATCTTGTCATTTGCAGATCAGGAAACTGAGACCCAGGGAAACTGAGGGACTTACCCAAGATCAACCAAACAGTAAGCATCAGAGCCAGAGTTTGAACCCAGGCCTTCTAACCCCAGAGTTAGTTTTATGTATATGAGTCAAAAGTACTTTTAACAACAGCTGACAGTGATACTCCAGTTTTTTTCCTTTGTAAAACAAAGGGACTAGTGTAGAGGAATGCTAAAGCCTATGCCAGTTCCAAATCCTGTGCCCTGAGGAATTTGGATGACACCATAGTGTTGTATTTAAACCTGGTGACCTCCTGGTGCAGGGGTTGGAAACCTGTGGTCCTCTAGGTCCTCAAGTGCAGCCCTTTGATTGCATCCAAACCACACAGAACAAATCCCTTTCATAAAAAGATTTGTTCTGTGAAGTTTAGACTCAGTCGAAGGGCCACACTTGAGGAACTAGAGGGCCACATGTGGCCTTGAGGCCGCAGGTTCCCCACCCCTGTGTCCTTCAGGCCAGCTCCCTATAGCCGAGCGAAGATTATTGCCCAAAAACATTGGGAATCCCAATGATCTCAATTTGCTTGGAGAGGGAGATATCTTTACCTACTAGCCCTCTTTTCTTACTCAGGTCTGCTTAACTCACCAGACTAAGATTTGGGTCCTAAAAAGTTGGCCATGTGCCTGCACTCCCTCTGTCAATACAAGAGACAATCCTTTCCAGAGCTGCTCAAGGACTCTGCCCCAAATTCCGCCCTTCCAGAGAAGTTGCTCGGCATTGGCAGCCCTGGAAGACTCAAGATCTCAAATGGAAAATTGAAACCACACTTTTCAGAGGGTGCAGCTATTTGCCACTGGAAGGTGTTCCTTATAAACAAAGTAATGCAAACCATATTGCTCTTTCTGCACCCCTTCATTCTTTCCGCTTCTCATTCTCTCCGACTTGTTGCACCAGGCTGCTGACCACGGGTGAGATGTCAAAACAGAGAGAGCATTGGAGGCGGGGCTCCAGCGAGCTGGACACCAGCTGCCTGTCATTTTGAGCTCAGCTCTCATGGCTCAAGTGAAATGATTTAATGAACACACCCAGACCAGGCCGCAGCTGATGAAGCTGCCCTACCCCAAACTGGCCTCACAGGTAGACTGAGTAGATGGGAAATAAGGTGATGTGGTAGAAAGGACCACTGGACTGGGAGTGTCCATATCTGGGTTGGAGTCCTGGCTGAGTCAGTTATTAATTGGGTAATCTCAGTTTCCTCAGTTTCCTCATCCGTAAAATAGGGTCTCAGGTCCCGTTAGTCTCAGTTTCCTCCTCTGTCCTAGCTGCCTCACAGGGTTATTCAGAGATCATATATGTAACTGTGCCAAGGTGTTGTAGGGGATCGAGGTCTGGCCTCAAAGCCAGGAAGACTTAGATTCGAGGTTCGGCTCTGAAAAATGCTAACTATGTGACCACAGGTAAGTCGTTGAATTTGTCAGAAATCTAGCCAGGCAACTCTCTCAGACCATAGGTTTCTGAAAAGGTCCTGACTTCCATTGGGAGAGGGGGTCTTCCTCATCTGGAATCTTCTAACATGAATGTAATTGCAGGTCCAGACCCTATTTCTATGTAAAATACTACAAAAAGACTATTTTTGCCTTTTGGGGCCCTTGGGTACCCTTGAGGTGGCCAAGGAGGACTGCCCCAGCACTTAAATTCTCCATTCATCTGTCTGCCATTGTGGTGCCATTTCTTTGAGTTTGTCTAGAAGGATTTTCTGTCTTCTGGCATAGTAAATTAAAATACAAATAGACCTTCCCCCTCTACTTCTTTATAGAGGTCAGTCAGTCAGCCAATGAGCATTTAATGAACAATGAACAGGTGCTAGGCACTGTGCCAAGTGCTGGAAATACAGAGGAAAGAAAAGGAAAGGAAAGGCGAGTAGAGGGGAGGGGAGAGGACAGGAGGGGAGGGGAGGGGAGAGGAGAGGAGAGGGAAGAAACGAACCATGGGTGTGGAACACTCCATATGTCAAACTTTTTTGATATGCTAGTTAATTTTCCTGAACTGGTTTTCCCCTTATTTTTTATTCTTTGTTACCAGGCTGACACAATGACAAAGGAAGTGAGGGAGTACAAATGTATTAAACATTTATCAGGTGTTTACTAAGTGCAAATCACTGGGCAAATCCTGGTCTCAAGGAACTCCCATTCTATTTTATTTATTTATTTTTTTAGAGTGGGGGAAGGCAGGGCAAGTGGGGTTAAGTGACTTGCCCAAAGTCACACAGCTAGTAAGTGTGTCAAGTGTCTGAGGACAGATTTGAACTCAGGTCTTCCTGACTCCAGGGCTGGTTCTCTACTCACTGTGCCACCTAGCTGCCCCTCAAGAAGCTCCCATTCTAGTGAGGAAGCCAACACACACGGAAGGCTTCAGCTGCAAGGCAGATGAGAAGTCCCATGATCCTTAGGGTGTAACAACAAAGCAGATGTTAATGTCTCTTTTTTGTCATTTCCACTGATGAAATCATCAGTTTTTGATGTTGAACCACTTGACAGTGCCAAGGATATATTCAGAAATGCAGATGATGTAGAAAAAAAAATAAATACCAACTTAAGCCAGAAACAAATGAATGAATACATAATTATAAAAAATAAACAAAGAGGTGCTTACATAGATAGATAGATAGACAGACAGACAGATAAATTTCCTGGCTGAGTAGCAAGCTATATGTCTGTGGTCAGAGGACCAACCTTGGACAAGATAACTTCCCTAAATGGGAAAAAGCTCACCACTAGGTTTGTTCCAAGGTGATGAATTTTTTTGGCCTCAACAACTCTCTGGGGACCAACACCAAGTCAGAGAGATGTCACAAGCTGTAACTTCGGAGGGGGTGTCCCCAACCAAGAAATTACAGATCTTCAAAAGACTGGTATACATAGACAGCACCATGTCATTCATCTCAAAGGTTGGTCCTGTCTGCCAAGGACACTTCTTCCTTCCTCATCCTAGCAAACCTTAGTCCCCACTCCCACTCTTCCCCTTCAGAGACTAGATAGCATAGCAGGTCATCCTTATCATGCCTTTTTCTCACTGGGTTCCACTCCTGACTCTCTGGACTTTCTTTACCATGCCATGGCAGCCTTCCTACCCAGGAAATTAATTCCACACCTGGTCCTCTCACTCTGGAAGTACATTTCACCCCTGCGACTACTTCCTCTGATTGGTTGGTTCCTCCCAGAGCCTCCATTTTAAGGAAAGTGCCCAGGCCAGCTGGCTCCCCTACTGGCCTTCTAGACTTTCTCACACAAGCTGTGCCCTCCCCTTCCTTTTCAGCTCTCTTTGGTCTGATGTCTTCTCCCATTAGAACATAAACTCCTTAAGGATAAGGTCTGTCTTTCTGCTTTTATTTTCAGCACATAGTCCATGGCCTGGTACTTAATAAGTACTTAATAAATGCTTGTGTAGTAAATTCTCAGACACTTTACTGCCACCTCTCCAGACACCTAGCTCTGCCACCTTCCCAGTCTCAATTACCTGCTCCTACCCTCTTTGAACTTTAGAGCAAGCATGGAGCAGGTATAACTCCAAGAGCAAAGCTCGGGCTTAGATATGGCAGAGAAAGGAGCTATTAGGTAAGATCATCAGGTCTACAGGTATCTAAGAGCAGGAATCCAGGCTGAGAAAAGGCCCAATAAGTTCTTTCTCCAACTATCCCAGTGCCTATCTGTCTCTCCATAGACACCATAGTATAATCCCATGTTTTGTTACCCACGTGTTTCCAGTAAATGGAATTTTGCCTCCATCCCAAAGAAGTTAGGGGTAACTTAAAAATACAAAGAAATATAAAGTTAAGCAGATTGCAAACCTCTGCCTAAATATAAGGAATTTCCCTAACGAGGGCCTCAGCGTGATTGTTAATTGAACTCATAATTTTTCATCTAAGATAAGCTACCTAAAGCTGCAGAAGAGGAAACCATGCGGCCATTAGGGATCATGTTGATCCCTGGGCTTAAAGGAAATCATTTTCTAACAGGCTATTGCACAGGCAAACAAACATTTATACAGAACTATACTTATACATCACTGTACTAATAAGAAAAACTTTTATTCTCTTGCTAGCTTCTTTGTGGAAGTTGATTTTCCCCTTCCCTGGGGCATCTGAGTTAGCAATTCACATGTACAGTCCCAAGGGAGAGAAAGGAAATTTCCTTAAAACACCTCTAAAAGGTGTTTGATTCCTCACTTGAGAGAATAACCCAAGGCCAGTTCTTTTGAAACTTGTCAGATAATTGGCATCTATTCTATGTCTTCATTGTCTCTTCTTTTTTGCTTTCACCTCCCAGAACAGCCCAGAAAGTCTCCCCCTCCTTCCCTGCTAACTTCATAATTAAAGTATCCATCTGGGCCCCTGTATAAGTTTGCTACTTAGAATTCTCATACCACCTGGCGACATCTATATGGGGCGCCATGTTCCCTTTGTCAGGGAACATTTCACTGCCAATATTCTCATTCTCCTCAACCAATTACTGTGCTCAAAGATTCCAAATCATAGATATGGAAGCAAAGGGATCAAATGATATCTTGCTCCCTACTAATCACCATTCTGGACACCACTCTTCCTAAAAAAAGAATGAATGTCCCTAACATGTCAAAGATGAGACTTTCCCTGTACCCATCTCAGCCTCCTCCCTCTCCAAAAAAAAAATCTAGGAAGCTATCTTTGGAGCTGCCACACCAAATCCCATCTGTATTGCAGATTTCAATGCCTACAGCATCCTATACAGAGGCAGCTAGGTGGTACAGTGGAAAGAGTGAGAGGCTTAGAGTCAGGAAAACTCATCTTCATGAGTTCGATTCTGGCCTCAGACACTTGATTGCTATGTGACCCTGGACAAGTCATTTAACCCTGTTTGCTTCAGTTTCCTCATCTGTCAAATGAGCTGGAGAAGGAAATGGCAAACCACTCCAGTATCTTTGCCAAAAAAACGCTAAATGGGGTCACAGAGTCAGACATGGATGAAACCTATCTCTAGCCAGTAATACCAAAAAAATTTCCTTTCTCCCCATCAGTTTTATTTATGGGTTTCCTTTTCTCCTCTTTGGAGTGACATATGTAGGCAAATGAAAGAACAGAAATGGGTGGGAGGAAAGAGCACTGGTTTTGGAATCAGAGGCGCTGGGTGCAAATCTTGGTTCTGTTTCTTTCTAGCTACATGACTTTGGCCCATGAGACATAGTTTTACAACTGTGTAAAATTGAGGGGGCTCAAGTTAGTGACCCTATACTCTCTCCCAGCCCTAAATCTGTGAGCTATTTAAATAGTCTGGTGGTCATGTGCAGGATGGACTGTCAGGTGGCAGGGGTGACAAGAAGAGGTCTTGGCCTGAGTTGGTGGCAGAGCTAGCAGAAGATGTTTTCTTGAGTTCCTGAGTCCCAAATGGAGTACAGAGGTAAGTGCAGGTCAGCTGGGAGTACACTTCCTGACACCAGGCCCTCTCCCCAGCCAGCTCTGTGGCCACCAGCATGTTTACTCAAGGACATACAGGGAGTCCTTTCTCTGGCCCTTGGAAGCCCTCCAGGGGCTGACAGAAGAAATTTGTTCAGGTGAACATCTCCCCGGTTCTTGGAAGGGTACCAATCCACTTTGCCAAGATGAAAGTAAAAGAAGAAGGAAAAAAACATGAGGTTTTCCAAACCTGTGTCTTTTGTACCAATATTTTTGTAATTTATTATTATTTTTTAATGTGTCTTAATGCTTTTAGGTTCTGATGGTGCCTGAGGACTGGTTGTGGTTTGACCTGAAGTTTTTAAAAGGAGGAAAGATAGTGTAACACAACATGACAACATAACACAACACAACAACATATCAACACAATACACCAACAGAACTGAGGGCCACCCATGTGGTGGCAGAGCAGGGCCGATTGCAGTTTTCAGAGGGATCCAAGAATTCCTTGTTTGGCTTCAGCTAGCTCCTGGCTCCACATCCCCTCTGGATTTTGCAACCCTGTTAATCTGGATGTTAAATCTTTCCTGCTCTGTGTTAAGAACCTCTCTGAGATTCTGTTGTCTTTGCTACTCCCTCTCTTGGAGGTTTCTGTCCATCAACAGATCTCATTTACCTCAGTGGGAAAACTCCTCTCACAGACAGCACCATGTTGAAGACCCTTGGACCTGTGGGCAGGGGGCCTGGATTCAGATCCTGTCTCTTTCATTTAGTAGTAGCTGTGTGACTTTGAACAAGTCATCCCCCCTCCTCTGGAAGGGAGAGATCACTTCCCCTCTTACTTTCCTCACCTACAAAAGAAAGAAATTGGATAAAGTGATTTCTGAGGTGCCTTTCAGCTCTGGCTTTCTATGTTCTAAAGTCCTGCCTAACTCTGACGTTCTGTGTTCTAAGGGCCCACCCAGATCTGACATTCTGTGTTCTAAGGGCCCACCCAGCTCTGACATTCTGTGTTCTAAGGGCCCTCCCAGCTCTGACATTCTATGTTCTAAGGGCCCACCCAGCTCTGACATTCCTTGTTCTAAAGCTTCTTTCTGCTCTGACATTCTACATTCTAAGATCCCTTCCACACTCTGATATTTTATATTCCAAGGTCCTCCCAGCTCTAATGTTCTATGACTCTCCAATTCTAAGCCAATCCCATTGTTCTTTCTGCTTGATTCTGACTCGATTTCAAATCATTGTCCAAACCCTGATAATTTCTATGTGTGTTGTGTATGAGAAAACCAAGGTGCCGGTCTGAATTCTGCTATTTCCTGGCTGTGCAATCTCAGTTAAATAATTTTGCTTCTATGGGACTCAGTATCCTCATCAGCAAAAGAAAGATCTAGTAACTGTGCTTGTATTACCCTTCCCCCTACAGTATAGGTGAAATGAGAAATCGTTCACAAAAGTTCTTTGTATGTTGTATAAACGAATATAAACTCTCACTAATGATCTAACCTTGGGGCGAGACTTTGGGCGTTCTACAGTAGAGTCAGCACAGGAAGCATAAGCAGCCACTCTAGTGATGTGGTCTCCTTACCCCGAAATGTCTTCCCAACCCAAATTCCACCATTAGTGATTCATTTCTGGGAGTCGTGTTATCTTTTATAGGCACCTCCACACGATCATATGATCAGAGGTAGACAGAACTTCAGAGATCACCCAGGCCAACCCTTTTATTTTACAGATGGGGAAACTGAAATCCAGAGATGGGAAATAATTTGTCCAAGGTCGCGCAAGCAACAGTGGCAGAGTCAGGATTTGAAAACACAGCTTCTCCTAACAGGGATCGTAGGACAACATGTGAAGACTGGTCACTTGGTGGGATGAAGTATAAAAGAGAGGGAAAGTGGACAGAAATGGGAAGGGAAGACAAGTGGAAAAATGCAATAATTTAACAGGCAGTTAACCCTAGTAACCGACTGACAAAGGACAAAATAGGCCTGTTTTGAAACAAGAATGTGAAGCAACAGATGGCCAGAGACACATTAGCATCTGAGGTACTTAATTTCAAGGCTTTAAGAATCCTTGGTTTTATCTGTATGGAATCTCTCATTAGTGACATAAGTCAGCCTCAATGTCATAGCCTTCATGAGTCGCTAAGGTGAAAAAATTCATCACCAGATGGTCGACTAGACAGTAATGAGCTTCCATTACCCTGAACCCAGGATCACATTCACATCATGATGGGGCATTAAAAGAGGGTTGTCATGGAGGACCCTGAGCCACTAAAAGAATGCAAAGATGTCCATTGGCTAGATTTACATTAAGGGATTCATAGGAAAATGTGGACCAGAATTACGTAGGATGATATTGCTTGCATGGCTTGGAAGGGCTGCCATCAGTATCCATGGAGGGAACACCTACATCCATGAAATCATGGCTTAGCCTAGGATCAAGACCAAAACATGCCTTGTCTGAGAGGAACCAAGAGAGCAGTGAGGCAGGATCTTCATTCTTCTTTAGCCTGTCCTGCCCCTGACCTCTCTACTAACCTGGGCTGACCGCTCTGTCTGCGGGTCTTGCTAGGCTTCAGTATAATAAATTTCCTTGGCTTTGCCAAGAAGAACTACATTTGACATAGAAGTTTTCCAGAACTGACCGCTGTCCTCTAGGGACTTCAAACGTGGTCAACCTACTTCACCAGAGACAGTGGGCTAGTGCCAACCTCTGGTGTGAGAGAGGGAGCAGCTTGGAAGAGGCAAACAGAAAGAGGAGAGTAGAGATGAAGACACAGAGATGGAAAGATAGAACACAGAGACAGACAGAGACGACAGAAATAGAACAGAATGAGGAGACAAAGACAGAGACAGACAGAAACAGAGACAGAAATGAGGAGAAAGACAGAAACAGAAACAAGAGGAAGAGAAAGACAGAGACAGACAGACAGACAGAAATGAGGAGAAAGACAAAGACAGAGACAGAAACGAAAAGAAGAGAAAGACAGAGAGAGAGATAGAAGCAAGAGGAAAGAAAGGGGAAAGAGGAAGAGAGATAAACAGAGACAGAGACAAACAAAAACAAGAGAGACAGAGATAGAAATGGGAGAGAGAGAGGAAGAAAGGAGGGGAGAGAGAAAGAAAGAGAGATAAACAGAGACAAAAACCAGAAGAGAGACACAGAGAGAGAAACAAGAAGAGAGAGACAGAAACAGAGAGTGAGCGACAGAAATAAGAGAAAGACAAAGAGACAGAAAGAAAGAGACAGAAACAAGAAAAAGAGACACATAGAAACAAGAGGAAGCTGGAGAGAGAAAGAGATAGAATAGAGACAGAGACAAAAACAAGACAGAGAGAGACAGAGATAGAAACAAGAAGTAGAAAGAGAAAAACGAGAGAGAACGGGAGGGAGGGAGAGAGTAGACATGTATACACACACCTTTTCTTTATGGCTTGTCTGTGCAAGAGCTGGGTCTTAGAGAAATTGCTAATATTTATATTAACCAAATTATACATCACTAATGCTAGTGTGGCTTCCCTGAAACTTGGTGACTCATTGGAATTTATTTTAGTTTAGTCTTTTTTTAGCAGGCCTGTCCTGAAGGCCTCCTGGAGGCTGCTGTCTCACTGTCGAAGAGGTAGCCAAAGGCCCCTCCTTGGACAAACCTTTTGGGTTTCTGTTTAAAATCAGATCAAGTTTTTTCTTTCTTTCTTTCTTTCTCTTTCTCTTTTTCTTTTCTTTCTTTTTTTTTTGAGCTGGCAACTCCAAGGCTTTAGTCCACAGCATGGCAGGATGGCTTATCCCTGGCTTGATGGAGGGTGTATGACTAATTTTAAACATCTATTTCCCAAAAGTGGTCTTCCTCACTTGAGTTCCATACCTCAATGTGGCCCCTACAAACTTTCTCCTTAGCTAAAGACAGCCAGAACACTTGAACAATACCACTCTCTTTTCAATCTGGGAGTACAATCAGTCAGTAGGCATTTATGTGTTTACTGTTTGTCAGGCTCTGTGCTAGGTCCTAGGACTCTGAGTCCAAAGAACAAAGTTATCCCTACTCAGTAGTAGCTTACATTCTAATGGGTGCAGTCACCCCCTTCTCAATCATATGGAAGAAATTTCCATCCTAAGGCCCAAGATTTTGATTAAGATACCTCTTTGGATACCCTCCCATTTGGTTGTAGACTTGACTGCCAGTGGTTGCAAAGAGGCCCTGATTCAGTGGAGAGGTAGGCTGGTTTTGGGGGCAGCTAGGTGGCACCATAGTGGATAGAATGCCTGGCCTAGAATCAGGAGTTCATAAACAGCCTCAGACACTAAGCTGTAGGACCCTGAGAAAGTCACTTAATCCTGCTTACCTCAGTTTCCTCATCTGTCAAATGAGCTGGAGAAGGCATGGCAAATGACTCCAATATCTCTACCAAGAAACCCACAAATGAAGTCACAAAAAGTCAGACACAACTGAATAACAATAATATCAAAAGGGTAGTTGTCATGGCAAATGATCCGCATTCAGAGGCAGAAAACCTGAGTTTGAATCCTGCCTTTGGCACTCAAAGGGTCCTAGATCTGGAAAAGACCTCAGAGGCCTTCTCATCCAACTTCCGCATAAACTTCTTTGTGCCTCGGTTTCTCTACATGTAAAATGGGGATGACACGAGCACCTGTCTCACAGGGTTCTTGTGAGGGTCAAATGAGTTAAGATATGTAAAGTGCTGCATAAAACTTGAAACACTCTATAAATGGAATGTCCAGGGTGGGGAACAGCAAGACGACTTAGAAGACTAGGGTGGCTGGGAGCATAGAGTGTGGGAAGAGGAGTAAGTAATGTGTGATCCTGCTAGAGAGACAAGGTGAGGCCAGGTTGTGGAGGGCTCCAAATGCCAGTCAAAGGACTTTTCTCTCATCCTGGAGGCATCAGGGAACCACTGTAGATTCTTAAGCTAAGGAATCCAAACTGGTTCTCACATTTAACATTCAATCTCTCGTCTCTGTCCTTTTGAACAGGCTATTCCCCATGCCTGAAATGTGCTCCCTCCAGAGGCATCCCCTCCATAAGACCTCTCCTAATGCTCCCTAGCTGCTAGCTGTACCTTCCTCACAAATCATCTTGTACTTGGTTGTTTTGTGCTAATATTTTTATTTAAAGTTTTGAGTTCCCAATTCTATCCTTCCTTCCCTCCCTCCCTTTGCCCCTCCCTGAGATGGTAAGCAATCAGACATAGGTTGTACATGTGCAATTATGAAAAACATTTCCATATTAGTCATTTTTGTATGTACTTTTTTCCTTTTAAATTTATTTATTTTTAGTTTACAATACAGTTCCACAAGTTTTTGAGTTCCAGATTTTCTCTTTTTCCCTCTCCTCTCCCCTCCCCACCCAAGACGGCAGGTAGCCCAATATAGGTTCTACATATACCTTCACATTAAACATATTTTCACAATAGTCAAGTAAAGAAGAATTACAACCAATGGAATGAACCATGAGAAAAAAAGAAGCAAAAAAAAATAAATGAATAAATAAATTTTTAAAAATAAAAAATAAAATAAAAGAGAGAGCAAATAGTTTGCTTCAATCTGCATTCAGATTCCATTATTCTTCTTCTGGGTATGGATGGCATTTTCCATTGTGAGTCTTTTGGAATTGTCTTAGAACCCTGCATTGCTGAGAGGAGCCAAGTCTATCAAAGTTAGTCATCACAGATACAATGTGTCTATAATTGTGTACAAATGTTTTCCTGGTTCTGCTCCCATCCCTCAGCATCAGTTTATATAAGTCTTTCCGGGCTATTATGTGTACTTACTTTTAATGTATATCACTTTGGCTTACCGCCATACATGTTTTCCTTGCCACTATAATGTACTGAGGGCAAGGACTCTTTCATTTTTTGGTATTTGTATGCCCAACACCAAGCAAAGTTCCAGGAGCATGGCAGGTACCTAATAAAAGGTTGTTGATTTGTGGTCACACTAATGTTTTAAAAATAGCACTTCAATAATTGTGAGGAAGATGGATTAGACAGAAGAGAAACTGAGTTTGGGGAGACCAATTAGGAGAGAATTATAAGAGTTATATCAACTGGGAGCCCCCATTGACATATGATCAAAGGATATGGATAGGATGCATAAAAAGGAAGAAACCCAAGCTACCAACAGCCATAAGAAAAAATGCTTCAAATCACTAATAATTCAAGAAATAAAAATTTTAAAGCAACTCCAAGGTTCTGCAAAGATAAAAAAAAGGGAAAATGCCTATTTTATTACTGAAAAATAAGCATGCTAATGTACTGTTGGTAGAGCTGTGAATTGGTTCATCCATCTGTAAAAGAAAATAAGGTTTTTTGTCTTGACCTAACCAACTCCATTTTGTATTGGGCCACCATTTTGTGATGAAGTGTTTTGGTGTCTGTTTTCCATAATTTGTTCTTCAATGTTAGCATAAGCATATGCATGATATAGGTTGGTAAACAGCATGTT
Organism: Trichosurus vulpecula; assembly: GCF_011100635.1. Taxonomy (NCBI): domain Eukaryota; kingdom Metazoa; phylum Chordata; class Mammalia; order Diprotodontia; family Phalangeridae; genus Trichosurus; species Trichosurus vulpecula. The sequence continues at coordinate 383,052,425 of NC_050575.1, read as the reverse complement.
TGTGTTAATAAACAATGGATAAATACATGGGCCCCCTGGATAGGACAGACCACCAACTAGAAAATTGGGTAAACAACTTTATCATTAGCTTATGTTTTTAGGCCCCAATCAAATTAATTGGTAAAATAAATTAGGTCACTGACCACCAGTCAGAACTTGGATATAACCAGCTAACTCTCATAGCTAGAACCCCAGCCTTCAGCATGCTCCTAGGCCTGCCTCCTGCTACCCTCACACCTGAGACTCCAGAAACAGCTCATTCAAACAAGGGCAGTGTCAACTGGCTGATGGAGAATTGACTTGCCTAAAAGCTATCTTGCAAGGAGGCAGCCTCTGGCTGAGCAGAGAGAGAAACCTGTTGAGTGTGAGTATGAAACATACTTACTAGGAAGCCCTAGGAAATCAGATTGGTGGTTTGTTCCTTATGGATTGATGTTTGTATTGTCTTTTAGTTGTGGTTGTTGTTGAGTTGTCTCAGTCATGTCTGACTGTTTGTGACCCCATTTTGGGTTTTTCTTGGCAAAGATACTGGAGTGTTTCCCATTTCCTTCTCCAGCTCATTTTACAGATGAGGAAACTGAGGCAAACAGAGTTAAGTGACTTGCTTAGGGTCACACAGCTAGGAAGCATCTGAGGCCAGATTTGAACTCATAAAGATAAGTCTTCTCGATTTCTGGCCCAGCCCTCTATCCACTTTGCCACCTAGCTGTATATTGTCTAGTAGATAATATAAACTAATGTTTGCCTGTATTTGATTAATAAAGGTCGATTGCTAGCATTAAAAAGTATAAATAGAATTAGTGTTTCTGACATACTAGTTAGCATATGTAATGGTAAATGGTGCAAATACTCCATCCTAAACGGTGCCAGCTTCATCCTAAAAAACAATTTGGAACTATACCTAAAAAGTCACTAAACTGTGAATGTCCTTTGACATAGAGATATGACTGCTAGATCTGTACCCCCAAAGAGATCAAACGTTCTTTGTACAAGTAAAAAAAACTGGAAATTAATGGACTATCCATCTATTGGGGAACGTCTAGACAAATTATGGCATGTGAATGGAATGGAATTTTATTGTGCCATGAGAAATGATGTAAGTGATGGTTTTAGAAGATGTGTATAAACCAATGCAGAGTAAACTAAACAGGAGAACAATTTATGTTATGTCACCAACACTATAATAATTTGGAACAATTTAAGAATTCTGATCAGCATAGTAATCAACCATAATTCCAGATGACCAACAATAAAGAATGTTACTTACCTTCTGACAGAGAGATGATGGACTAAGATGCAGTCTGACACATGCATTTTTGGAAATAGTCAATGTGGCCATTTGTTTTGCTTGACTATACTTAATTATTTAAGTATTTTGTCTTCTCCTACCCTATGTCCTCCCCAGGGGAAGAAGAATAGGGATGAAGGGAAGATGGAAGGGAGAAAAAAATAGATGTTTGACAATTGAGAAAAAAATGTATTTAAAAAATAAAAACACCTTTGAAAGACTTAAGGACTCTGATCAAAGAAATCACCAATCGTGGTTCCAGAAGATTAATGATGAATACTGCCTATCTCCTGACGGAAGGGTGGACAGCTCAGAGTTCAAAAGGAGCCTTTTTTTCTTTTGACATGGCCATTGCAGTTTTCTTTTGTTTGGCTAAAACATGTTTGTAACAGGGGTTTCGTTTTTTTTTTCTTTCTTTTGCAATTGGATAGGTAGGTAGGATAGAGAGAAGGTAGATTTTTGCTCTTTGAAAAAAATATTTAATTTTTTCAAAAGAAAACACAAATTTCTTATGAGGTTTTTTTTTTCCTTTTTGTTTCATGGAGGTAGCAGGAGTGCTTAAAAATAGGAGAGAGTAAAAATAAATATTTGTTGAAAAAATTAATTTTAAAGACATCAGAGTGGAGGTGATGAGAACATGACCTAAGGTTGCTGTAATATGAACAGAAAGTTCTTTAAGCTATTTGAAGTCAGTGGTCCTGCCTGCCCCCACCTCAAAACATCTCCTTTCTCTGTTAAAATTAAAAAAAAAGACTTTCTTTATCATTTAAAAATCATCTCCTCTACTTAGTTTTAAAAAACTCTGTGCTTTTGCCTTCAATATCTTCCCCTCAATAAGGAAAGCACTCTTGAGCTTTTCACAGACATATTTAGCTAGGGGTGTGGTAGTAAATGTTAACAACCAGCTCTCTGGAAAAAAAATGCATGCACAGCACATGTTTAAGTTTAATTTGTATTATTATCACTTTCTTAAGCCAGGCAATCAACAAAAGAATAAATCAAGTTGTGATTTGTAGTGTTAGCCAATTTCCAAGGTATAAAGGCTCACACTGAAAATTTAACAACCAGCTCTCCTGATCCTGAAAAAGATGACTCTAGCGCACCCCAGCATTTAGCCATCATTGTCCCTGAAGACACAATTGTTTTGTTTTAGTCTCATAAGCATTTTTGGCTTTGCTGCGTAGCACCAACACCTCTAGGTTGATTGGTACTTTTCCAGATTTCTTGGTATAAAAGTAAACTATTTTATTACCTGGGGTTCATGACAGCTTAGTTTTCATTAGAAGCTGTTTTGTAGGTGGTGTGTCAGATGCTATACTATTTTTAATGTCCATCAGTGCCATTTCAGCAAGAGAACACAGACATATTCTTCTCTGCGTCATCACCATCATGGGAAGCCACACGACCTAATGAAAAGAATACTGTATCTGGGGACAGACGTCAAAAGTCTGAATTCTGGCTTTGCCATTTAGTAGTGATACGCTTGTGGGTGAGTCACCTCGCTTTGTGGCTGTCCCCTGCTAGATAATCTCAAAGGTCCCTTCCAGTTCTCAATCCTCTGCTCCAATAGACTGATGTCCAATGATGTGCACTGATGTCCAATAGTGTAATGTCAGGGACTCTTGATAAAGGTCCTCTATTTTTCAAAAACCTCCCCCTCTGCTCATCAGAGGATTCTCCAACATTGAGTTTGAGGTTGATAAAACAGTGATTCCCTAGGAGACAAAGTGGGAATATGGTGACATATTTGCACTGAAATGTAACTGTCTAATCTCAGATCTTTTTCTGACTTCTATTGAAATATTTTTAAATTCATAAAATAAAATTTGTATGATTACAAAGGAAATTGAAATATGATTATATATACATATATTATATACATGTATGTGTATATACGTGTGTGTGTGTGTGTGTGTGTGTGTGTGTGTGTGTGTGTGTAAAACCCTTTGCTCAAAGAGCCAATTGTATGGGACTCTTTCTTCATTGGTGGAGTTTGATTGTTCATTGCTGCCTGCCTGAGTGGGGTTGGAGTTGATGAGAGTGGGAGAGATGAGAGATCTGGGCTCTTCTGGCTTTTAGCATCAAGAGAGAAGACATGTAATTCCAGCCTCTGTTCAGGTCCACAAAGGGAGAAAGACTCTGGCGAAAAGCCTAGACATAGAACTGATCATATCCCTATTCCCAGTGTGTTATAATAGAAACTTTGGGGAATTTCCCCTTGAGTGAGACGTGGCACTCGCTCTTGGCTGAGCTGAATTCTCTCACTCCCAGGAGGAGAACTCATTTGCTTTGTATCATTTGGCATGCATTCTCCTATATGTACTTTCTCTGATTTCTGTTTTATTTCCTATTTGGATTAATGGGGTTCTTCACTATTTGCTATGTGTGTTCATTGTGGAACTGGCATCTGGTAAGAGGGGGCAGGTGGTGGTAGCAAACCTTGGATACAGAGCTTGGGACACTCCTTCCTCGTTAATGACTATTAGAAATATAGCTTAAATAAAGGGCGACGAATATGGTACAGTGGATAGAGATCCAGACCTGGAGTCAGGAAGACCTGAGTTAAAAATCTGACCTCAGATACGGCTTCAGGGTCACTGAACAAGTCACTTAATGTCTGTTTGCCTCATTTTCCTCATCTGTAAAAGGGGGATAACAATAGTACTTATCTCCCAGGGTTGTTATGAGGATCAAATGAGATAATAATTATAAAGCACTATGTAAATGTTAGCTATTAGGATCATTAAATCTGAAAACTACTTCCCCTAGAGTAATAATGTTTAAGGGAGATGACAGACACCATTCTAGTCTAGTGTCCCCCCTTTCTTTGAAGAGAACAGAGTAACCAGCCTCAGACCCCAATCCCTGGCTTCCCATCCTGGGAAGAATCAGTCTCCCTTGGAGAAGAGTGAGGGAAAGAGGTGCAAGAGATTTACATTCCTGCCTCCCTGTGAGCCACTTCTAGACAAACCCATGTACACTTACGGGACCTACATGGGCTGAAATGAAGCAATATCCCCCACACTACCATCCCTTACATAGAGATATCAATATCTATCTAGCTATCTATCTATTCATCCATCCATCCTTCCTTTCTTCCTTCCTTCCTTTCTTTGTTCCTTTCTTTCTTGCTTGCTTGCTTGCTTTCTCCTTCCTTCTTTCCCTCCCTCTCTCTTTCTCTTTCTTTCCTCCTTCCCTCTCTCTTTCTTCCTTCTCTTCTTCCTTCCTTCCTCCCTTCCTTCTTTCCTTCCCTCCTTCCTTCCTTTCTTAACAAATTCGTTGGCCCCTAAGAATCCCAGCACTAGGCTGAGGCAGAATCATGTTGCATATGTGATTAACGAGTACTTGTTGAATTGAATTAATTGGACTGCCATGTTGGTGATTTCATGATTCTACTCGCCATGGCTGGTTTGGTTGTCTGATGTCAACTTGTGTGTGAATCAAAAGGGAAAAAACCTCCCCGTGTGGCTCCTCTCAGTCCTGCGCTTTACATGAAGTATAAAAGGCCTCTGGGACTTACAGCTAAATATATAGTATAGCAGTTCCTTGTGTGGGAGTGAGTCATATAGCTCTATTTTCCAGTGTTTATCTTACCTGGGCACTCACTTTGAAACCCTTCGGCCGAGGGGATCCTATTTGCCCTAGCTTAAAATAAGTCTGCCTCGTGCAGCCCTCCAGGGGCCCATTTTCCTTCCCCTTTGCTTGGAGACTGTTCAGCACATTTAGGGCAGAAGATGAAGTCAAAGCCTAAATGCAGCCGACAGAATCACACCTTAAAAATACGGCAAATTACAGCTGTTCTAAAGGGCAAGGGAGAAGACGCTGACTTATTCTGTGCATTTCCAGACATAGGCAGGACGGTGAAGTGATGAGGGGAAGTTATGGAGAAACACATTTCAGTCTGGAGGAGCTGACGACTCATTTGATTTATAATTTGTCTGAAATCTATGATTTCATTGTCGTAGGGGGTCTGGAGGGAGGAACTCTTATCAGTGCAGGTTAGCATCATCAATTTGGAGTCTTAGTCTAAAATGCTGAGAGGTCAATGAAGGAAAGGAGGAAACTTGCATTTATTAAGTGCCTCCTGTGGGTCAGATACTTTGCAAATCTCTCATTCGATGGTGCCATCGTGCTTTTGACTCACTTGCGGTCTGTTCAAACCCCCAAGCCACTAAGCCTCCCCCATCTCATACCATGAAGTTAACTGTTCTTTCAGCCTCACACTAAGAAAGAGATGAAATAGGTCACCAAATGCCAGGCCTGGAGGGGACTTGCACCTCATTCCTTCCTTCTCTCCCCTGCTGGGAGCCAGGGGGGGTACTATGGGCCACCAGCGAGGGGCCTGGGAGGTCTGCAATCCTGAGGGGTACAACCTGAGAGCGAGAGCCAAGCCTGGCACTAGTAAGAATGATGGCTCCTTTGTCTTCCCTTAGAGTTCCATGGGGACCCAATGACTCACTCTGTGGCAGAGCCCCGGAGTCTGCTTTCCATTAGCCCACTGTCTGCTACTGGAATGATTCGATACTCTGCCTAGTTGTTAAGTTTCAGAACGGATGACTCAGATGAAAATGCTACTTGGGGGTAGTGGTTCTGAGAATAAGTAATAAAGGAGAGAGGCTGTTCAATAAAGACTTTACACATTGTGAAATGCCACAACAATAGCAGTGCTGAGTCTGTGGAATTAAGGCCTTGAGGACAAAGAGGACCAGGCTGGACCACAGATCAAGAGTTGAGCAAACTCTGTTGTTGTTGAGTTTTTTCAGTCCTGTCCAACTCTTCATGGCCCCATTTGGGGTTTTCTCAGCAAAGATGCTGAAGGGGTTTGCCATTTTCTTATCCAGCTCATTTTACAGATGAGGAAACTGAGGCCAACAGGGTTAAGTGACTTGCCCGGGGTCAATAGTCAGTAAGTGTCTGAGGCCAGATTTGAACTCAGGAAGATGAGTCTTCCTGACTCCAGGCCTGGCACTCTATCTGCTATGGCACCGCCTAGCTGCCCTGAGTATACTCTGGTGGCACTTATTTTAAGGGACTACTGAGGAGGCTTCTAAGCCCTCCCCTCCTACTGGCAAAGCTGAGATTCCACAGCCAGAGCTCCCATGTGAAGAAAGGCCTTGTTAAAATGCCCCCAGGGGATCTTGGCTTAATGGAAATAACAAGAAGTCATAAGACCATAGACATAACTAGGGTGTTGCAAGTAGAGCTTTGGCCCAAGGCATTGAAATTTAAAGCACCCACACCCCAGTAGACAGAAAGAATTTGCCTTAGCACCTAGTTAGAAAGAATAACTAATTAAAATAGGAAGCTTGGCACCTTAGGAAAGTGACTTCTCTTTGGGCCTCATTTGTACCCCAGTTGTACCTCAGATGAATTCCTTCCCACTTTGGTCCCACCCTAATCCCTTCCCAAGTTAAGGTCTCCCTAGCAGTGGTCTCAAAATGCTCTTTACTCGAGTAAAATTGTCTTTAAAAGCTGATTCGAGGAGTCCATTGTGTTGTTTGCCTCAGGCAGCAGTGACAGGTTCCAGTTCTGCAAAAGACTCTTCTTCTTAGCTATGCCATTTCCCAGCTATGTGACACCTCGGATGAGCCATTTCCCTTCAGCCTCAGTTTTCTCTCATGTAAAACGAGGTGTGTGTGTGGAGGGGTCCCTCTTCTACTTCTAAAATTCTATGGTTTTATTGTTTGCCAGTATACCCTCCACTTTCTTGTTACAGGTGTGACCAGCACAGCTGTTTGTGGGCTGGACATCACCACCAAGGTCAATGCCTCACTGCTGCCAAAGCCATGGGGTCACTGTTTTCCTAGTATCTTGCTCTTGTTGGGGGCATTGCCACAGGCTAGTAACCCACCCACCAAGGCATCACTGTTTTCCCTATCACCCTGTTGATGGCGCTGTCCAAATGCTGCTGCCTTCATCATTCCTGGGCTGCTGATGGACAGGGAACTCCTATCCCTTGTCTTCTACAGCTTTCAGAGAGAGAGAGACCATTGTACCTGATCCCAGCCTTGTTGCCAAGATCTTAGGTGATACAGGGTGAGATCAAGTAGGGAGGACCACCATGACCAAAAGAAGGAGGCAGGGCAGAGCCTAGTCCTGGCGCAAAACACAATTCAGTAACTAAAGAGGAAAGGATAAGTAAATTAATGAGTAAACTGAAGAAAACATGTATGACTAGTATGAAAAAATATATTGGAAACCTAGAGATCTCTCAAAAATAAGAGTGAATTAAACTCAAGCAGAGACCCAATGGAAAGAATTGGATTTCTACAAAAATGACATGAATACCTGGAAAAAATCAAAAGGGAAAAAATTAAATAATAGCAAGAGAGGAAAGAACTTGAAGGAGAAGAGTTACTTAGAAAAGCAAGTGGTCCACTTTACCCTAGAAATGGAAACTCTGCTTAATTTGTTGGACTCAATTGAAGTTAAGTGACTTCCCAAGATGTTTTAACAATCCGGCTAGCAGCTTCTGTGGGGGTGTAAGATCCACCCACAGCCAGCACCCAGAAAGCTGCCGGCATGCCGGGAAAGCACAGGTTCTTTTGATCTGCTTAACCAAGGAAAGCAAGGTGAAGGGGTTGACAAGCTTACTTTAATCCAGAATACAGACAGCATTCAGTTAGTTCAGAGGAGCATACAGACAGCATTCCGTTAGTTCAGGGGAAAAAGCCAGCACCACGAACTTCAGAACAAATACAAACAAATTAAAATACAAATTCATTCACTTACTTCAGGGGAAGAGACCAGCACCCTGAACTTCAGAACAAAATACAAACAAATTACAAACATCAACAGACAAGACCCAATACAATACAAAACAATTCATAGTTACAAACATCTAGGTTCAGCCCAGGAGCTCGGAACAAGGGCTGGCCCAGAGTCACGCTCGCCACAACTGCTGCTCCAACCGAAAAGGGATCTTCAAGCTGTCTTCTCTCCTCTTATAGGGTTTTTGACATCATCAAGCATCATCTGAATGACCAGAGCCAATTGGTTCTTGAGTTGGCCCCTCCCCTTAGGACCCTGGGAGGTTCACATCCACGTAGATTAGGTTAACACCCAATAGGGCATGGCTCTGGAGTTAACACCTCCCCTTAGCCAGCCCCATGGATTGTCACAAAGAGGCAGACTTAAACCCACGTGGTCTAAAAGCCTCTGCTGTCCCAGACTTGTAAACTAGGCCCTCCCTGGAGTTAGCCCTACCTTGGGCCCCAAGGGCCCAGCACCTAGTAAGGCTTAATGAAATAAACTGAGTTACTCAAAGAAAACAAAGGCCATTTTGCTTACCGACACACAAGATCACACAGCAAGTGTCTGAGGCCAGATCAGGTTCTCCTGAATCCAGGGCTGTTGCTCTATCCACTGAATCACCTGGCTGCCCCTAAGAAATGGATTCTCTGACAACTAGAAGAGACCAAAGAGAAATCAATGACTCCATAACACAGCAAGGGATAATTGAACAAAATTAAAAGATTGAAAAGCCGGAAAGAAAATGTAAGATGCCTGTTATGAAATATGCCTGACTTGGAAAATAAGTCAAAGAAAAATCATTTGTGATCATGATTTTTAAAAGTAGCCCAGGCACTATATTTCAAAAATCATAAATAAAAAACTTCCCAGATCTATTAGAACCAAAAGTCAAAGTAAAGATGGAAATTATCCATTGATCATCTCCAGAAAAGAATTCCAAAAGGAAAAGTCTCTGGAATGTGATAACCCAAATCCGGGGCTTCCATGTCCAATGGAAAATATAGCAAATATCCAGAAAGAAGCAGTTCAAGTACCAAGGAACATAAGACCTAGTATCTGCCACCAAAAATAAAACATCCTTCAATACTATATTCCAAAAGAAAAAAAGAGATAGACTTATGACCAAGAATAACATTCTACAAGGTTGATTATAAATCCTACTATGGGGTGAGGGTGGGGGAATGGACCTCTAGTGGGACAGATGACTTTCAAGCATCTCCGGTGAAAAGACCAGACTGAATAGAAACTTGGAAATATAATCACAAGTCCAGAGAAACCAAACAGAACAATTTATGCAAGAACAACAACATTGTAAAGAAAAACAACCTTGAAAGAGTTAAAAACCCTTATCGATGCAATGACCAACTATATATCCAGAGCCACCATGGTGAAACAAGTTACCTGACAGAGAGGGGATGAAAAGAAGGATGAGAGGTGTACATTTTTGCACATGGTCATTATGGGGACTCATTTTGATTGACTGGCCTTGTTACCACAATTTTTTCTCCTTTCTTCCTTTCCCTTGGCTTTTAATGGGGGGGGGGGGGGTGCTGGGCAGAGAGTTAGCAATAGTGATGCCCCACCTAAACCAGGGCTAGTGTAATTTTTTTAAATAGTCAGAAAAAAGAGAAGCTCAGAAAGAAGCACAAAGAAGACAGTTTTGAAAGTAATATGGGGAATTATTATACACTTTTTTTAAAAAAAGCAAATGGTGTGAAATGAAGATTCAGAGGTTCATATAGAATTGTCTTTTTGTTATCTGCTTGCACGTATGGAGATGCTAATTTTTGATGCATAAGTGCAGAATAAAAAATTGTTCTTCCAAAACATGTATAGGCATTAGTAATCATAGTTAGTAAAGAAATGACAATAAAGCTCAGAGGCCTGTTTCTCCTACTCTTTGCTCTTTCATTGACAAATCTTGTCTTTTCTCATGATTGAGGGCTTCGACAAGCCCTGCCCTTATATCTCTTTATTCCCCCCTAAGTATGTATTTATGACCACAAGACCAGGAGATGGCCAGTTTGAAGCAGATTTTAAGTCACACAGACTTCCTTAGCTTCTTTCCCTGTTGTCCGGTTTGGAATTCCAAGGGCTGGGTGGTGGGGAAGGATGAGTCAGAGGGGGAGCAAAAGAAGAAAAAGGAGCAGGGTAGAGATATGAGGAAAAAGAACATCTCTTCAGTTAGTAAGAAAGACTTTCAAGTCTTCCTCTGATGTCCCATCCTTCTCAGCCCAGCATGGAGGTGACCCTGGATTCCCTAAGGTTTAGTCAGGTCCTACCAATTTAGAAAGGCTGAAGATGGATTATTGGGGGACCGGACTAGGGAAGGGTGGAGAAGTTTGTCACCAGAGGCCAAGGTAAGGGATTATTTCAGCCGCTGTAACTTGGAAGAACCCTAGAGCAATTATAGTCTCTATCAGCAGAAAGATTACCTACCCCAAGGAGATCCCCAGTCTCTGTCCAACTGAAATAAGAGTCTATTCCTGTCTCAGGGTTTCCCCCGACTTTTCCCTGGCTCAGCCAGAGCACAAGAGTCAAGGTCCGTATCACCTAGTTTCCTAAAGAGATCTCGAAGGCCATCTATTCATAACCCTGCTTTATTGAGATGAGGAAACTAAGTGACTAGTGGCCATCTAGGTCCTCAAGTGTGGCCCTTTGACTGAATCCAAACCTCACAGAACAAATCCCCTTAATAAAAGGATTTGTTCTGTAAAACTTGGACTCAGTTCAAGGCATATGGCCTCAAGGCTGCAGCTTCCCGGTTCCTGGACCAGAGATTTGAACTATGTCCTCTGACTCTGAAGCCATTGAGCTTTTCACATAGCTACAGCTAAGGGGTAAGGGTGAGAGACCATGGCAGTTTAGAGATGTGCTAGTATCAGGGCAGGAGGGAGGAGGGGGATGGTAGCTCCTGAGGCAGAGTTGCTCAAGCCTGTTCCAGGAGAGAGAAAGGCTGTCCAGATCTCTTAGAGCCAAAGGGCAAAGGGGAAACAGAAAGAATCCACCAAGTCATCCCCTGAAACCCCCAAAGCATTACTCCCAGGAACATTGCAGATAAAATCCAGAGCTCCTAAGTCAAAGGAAAAATATAGCAAGCATCCAGAAAGAAAGAATTCAAGTACTGAGGAGCCACAGCCAGGATTACACAAGACAGAAGCCACAAATATAAAGGAGTGAAGAACTTGGAATATGATATTCCAGAAAGCAAAAAAACCCTTTAGACTTACAACAAAGAATGATTTACCAAGCAAAACTAAGTAAAATCTTATGGGGGGGTGGACATTTAAAGAAATAAAAGATTTCCAAGCATCCCCAATGAAAAGATCAGAGCTGCATAGAAATTTTGAAGTGCAAACAGTAAAGAGAAGCATAAAAAGGCAAATATAAATAAACAATAATAAAGGACTAAGCAAGGATAAACTACTTACATTCAAATATGGGGAGCTTATATATGTGCCCCCTCAGGACCCTCACACCATCAAGGGTCATAAAAGGGGTCCAAATAGTCAAAGCCTGGAAGTGGTTCTGTCATGTCTTGATGAACTTAAGAAGAGAAGGGAATGAGAGGGAAAGAGGAATACACTGCAACGGAGGGGAAGGAAGGTTAGGGAAAATTATATCCCATAATCAGGGTAAGCAAGTAGACATCTATACAAATAGGAAGGATGTTGGAAGGAGAGGCTAATGTGAGCCTGAGCCTCACCCTCATCTGAACTAGTCAAAAGAAGGTAGGACACATACAGAGAGAGAGAGAGAGAGAGAGAGAGAGAGAGAGAGAGAGAGAGATGGTTGGTTACAGGAATACATTTCACTCAAAAGGGAAATAGGAGGGAAAAGGAAGTGTGGAGAGGAGATTTGAGGATACATTAAGGGACAGATTAGTCCTAAGCAAAACAAATTCTTTGAGATGGCAAAGAATGGGAATCTGAGGGGTGCCTGTAAATTGGGGCATGGATAAATAAGTTATGGTACATAATCGTGATGGAATATTATTGTGCTAATCTCTTATCAGCATAATGATCACCCATGATTCCAGAGGACTGCTGTTGAAACACTCTACCCACGTGCCAATAGAGAGGTCAAGGACTCAGAATGCAGAATGAGACAAGTCTTTTTTTAGACATTGCCAATGTGGAAATCTGTCTTGATTAACTATACATGTTTGCAATGGGGGTGGGGTAAGGGGAAGATGGAGAAACTTATTAGTATAGGAAGGAAATAAGTACACTGTCCTAAGTGCTTTACAAGTATTATGTAATTTAATATTTACAAAACCCTGGAAAATATGTGCTATTGTTATCCCATTTGACAGTTGGAGAAACTGAGGCAGACAGAAGTTAAATGACTTGCCCAGAGTGACATACCTAGTAAGTGTTTGAGACCAGATTTCGATTCAGGTCTTCCTGACTCTGAGCCCAGCACAGTATCCACTGAGCCACCTAGCAGCCTCTGGAAATGAAAAAGATTCAGAAACCAATTGAAGGGTTGGATTGGGAGAGTAGTCATTGTTTGTGTAATATCAGCTCGAAAAGAAGTCTCCAGTGAAGTGCCCTAGGGATCATTCTTCACAGTGGGAATGCTGTGTTGTCTACCATTTTTATCAATGACTTGGATAAAAGGCATATTGATGTTTTTTTCAGGTGTTCAGGTTACACGCAGCTGGGTGGGATGGCTAACTGGTTGGGTGACATAGAAACGATCCAAAAAGACCTTGACAGTCTAGAGCATTCAGCTGATTCAAATAAAAGGACATTTAATGTTAAGTTTTACACTTAATTTTTTAAAATTAACTTCAGAATTGCAAGGCAGAGAAGGCATAGCTAAGTTAGGGTTAGATGAGGTATTAGACACAGAATCGAGGTTAGAGAACAAGATCTGGGAATTTTATTGGAGCAGGAGCTTACTGAGGTCAACAGATACTGTGATGTGACCCACCAAGAAGGTTAGCATCATCCTGCACTACATAAACGAAGCATCATTTCTAGGAATAAGAAGGTGATAGCACTGCGGCTGTCTGGCCAGATGACAGCTGGAGAATCCAGCCCATGGTACCAGATTTTAGAAAGAGTGTCAATCACAAGGAAAGCATTCATGAGAGGGCAGCCAGGACCTCAAGCTCATGCCACATGAATTCTAATCAGTTGAAAAAACCAGGGATGTTTAACTTGGAGTCAAGAAAATCTAGGGGGACCATGATCACTGTCTTCAAATATTTGAAGGGATACCACCTGGAAGATTGATTAGATTTGGTCTTTTTGGCTCCCGAGGGCAAACCTAGGAGCAGCAGGCGGATGTTCAAATAGGCAAATGTAAGCATAGAACAGGACCAAGGACAGAACCGTGTAGCATATCACAGTCAGCTAGGCGGCACAATAGATAGAGTGTGGGACCAGGAGACTTATTCAAATCAGGCTTCAGACTCTTAATAGCTGTGGTGATCCTGGACGAAATCACTTAGCCTCTCAGTTGCAGAGATAATAATAACACCCACCTTACGTGGTATTGTAAGGATGAAATCCCATGTAAAACACTTTCCAGACTTTAAGGAATATAAGGCTAGCTATTACCAATAGACATCTCTAGGATGGGGCAAGGCAGGAGAAGGAACATAACTGCTTTTGTATGGTTTGTGATGCCCATTAGGGGATCCATATATGTTCCATAGATGTGGCAGATTTTTTAAAATTAAAATGAATTTGGTTCAGAGAATTTAACCTTACAATTGTGGTTCCCCTTGAGATTGCTGGAGACATTCTGGGGTGTGGTAAAAACCAGAACTGGGTTGAGCAATCATGCTGGCTGTGTGTCAGGTACTCAGCAGAACTCCAAAACTAGGAAATCCATGGGAAAACACACGCCAGGGTAGTCCAGTGGCAAGAGGACAAGACCAATGCTCAGAAAGGCTGGGTTTCAGTCACGGGTCTATCACTAAATAGCTATGGGTCTCACAGAATCTACTTGAACGGAAGGACTGTTTTCATGACTCACATAATTTGGCGCCGAAGTTTCTTAATCTAACAACGATTAACTTTAAATTCAAAACCATTCATTAAATGCCTAGTCTATGCAAGGCCATATGCTAGCTGAGGAATAAGGAGAACTATACTGCTTGCCCCATAGGAATGCTGGAGTGATCACATAAGTTATCATATCAAGTCACCAAGATTCAAAGAAAATTAAAAGAAGAATTCTGAGCCTATGGTTAGATAAAAAAAAAATACATTCAGTTCAACACACATGGGAGGGAAGTTGGTAGAGTGAAAAGAACACACTGAACATGGAGTCACAGGACTTGTGACCTATGACAACTCACTTTGTATCTCTGGGCCTCAGTTTCCACCACTTTCAAATGCTGCGGTTGTAGTAGTTGACCTCTAAGGTCCCTTGCAGCTCTTAGTCTATGAAACTACCACATATCGGGAACCGAGGATATGAAGACGAAGTGGGAACCATCTTTGCACTCAAAGAGACTACATTCTTTTTTAAAGTAATTTTTGTTATTCTGAACTTGATAAGTACAGAAAAGTACAGAAAAAGAGGATTATATGTAAAACTACAAATTTCTGTTTCGGATAGACTCTTCCTGGAGTCAGGAATCTAGCCTCAAACATTTATTAGCTGTGTGACCCTGTATGAGTCACTAAATCTCTGTCTGCCTCAGTTTCCTCATCTGTAATATAGGGGTAGTAATAGTACCTACCTCCCAGGACTTTCGTGAGGAGCAAATAAGATATTTGTAAAGTAGTTTTCAATCTTCAAAGTACTATAGAAATGCTATTTTTCCATCATGTGCAACTTTTTTTTAAAAAGTATATAACACATTGGATGTTAGTCCCACGGCTGCCCTCTTGTCTGTTTCTCTCTGAACCTGCTTCTGTTCTGTTCTAGGCATTTTTAATGCTTCACTGATGCTCTTATCACTCTGTGCTGCCTTGTAATATCTTCCCCTTTGCCCCCATTAAAAAACCCTCCCATATAATCAACAGGTATAGTCAAGCAAACAGCAAAAGTACAAAACAAATCCACACATTGGCCTTGTCCAAAATATGTTTCATTCTTCACCTATAGGCTAGCCCTCCTCCAACAAGAGGTGGGAAGTGGGTTTCATCTTTGCTCCTCTGGAGTTGTAGTTGGGCATTCTAATGACGTGAGGGTGGGGGTATATATAGTATGTTCACAAGTAAGTAGAAATAAGGTAGGTTGAGGAGGGAGAGAGCATCAAGACCTGGGGACAGAGGGGCAGCTATGGTGCAATGGATAGAGCACCAGCCCTGGAATCAGGAGGACCTGAGTTCAAATTTGGCTTCAGACACTTGACACTAGCTGTGTGACTCTGGGCAAGTAACTTAACTGACAAGAAAAGAAAAGAAAAAACACAAAAGAATAGTAAGGGAAAGTTTCATGGAAGAAATAATACTTGGGTTCAGCCTTGAAGGAAGATAAAGAGAGGCTGAATTGAGAAGAAGGTATGTTCTAGAACTGAGGGAGAGAGTGGTTTATGTTGTGTTTGTCCTTCGTTCTCAAAGAAGACCACGACATCAGAGAGATGAGCATGTGACTTGCAGATGACTATGATTTGAGTGACGGAGGGCTGTGCAAGGTCACCAGCCTCACTTTCTGCTCCAGAGCCATCTGGGTCCAGTGACCAGATATTCATCAGGATGACTGGAGATGACCCAGGATGCAATGGGAGACCCTGGCCCTTTCAGGCTAAGGCCTTTTCATGTACTCACTTGGAGGAGGTAATGCCCGTTCAGTGAATAGGCCTCTTTAAGAAGTGAGTCAAAGGGTGGCCCCTTTAATAAAAAAAAGGAAACTGGGAAGGGAAGACCCTCAGGGTTGCTGGCCAAAAGAGAAACAGTTACTATTTACATTCACTCTGAACCAGGAGGGCCCAAAAAATAGCCACTAAGTGGTGCTTGGGCAGGGACCTATTGTGGTCCAATCTGTAAACTCCAGAGTGAAATGGGGTTGAGGTTTGGTCTTTGGGAAAGAAATCTAGCCAGTAAACCCGAAGTTAACGAGGCAGCGCGTGAATGCATCAGAGGCAGCAGGGATAAACTAGAGTCTGGAAACCAGCAAATTAACCAGGTGGAGTGTGTGAATAGGGTGGAGGTAGCAGGGATGATGTGAAACAAAACTGGCAAATTAGGTGGAGACCAACTGCAAAGGGCTTTAAACGCCAAGCTGAGTAATTTGTACTTTAACCCAAGGGCATTAGGGAGTCATTGATGCCTTCTGAGCAGACTAGTTACATGATCAGACCTGTGCCTTAGGAAAATTATATTTGACATACAAGATGGGATTAGAAATGGGAGAGAGTGCAGACAAAGATACCAATTAGAAGACTATTACGATAGTCTAAGCAAGAGGTATGAATGAAACAGCATCTTAGCCTTGTGAGTAGTGTAGTCAGAGACTTGGTAAATGACTGGATATAAAGAGAGGGAGGGGCAGCTAGGTGGCACAGTAGATAGAGCCCCAGTCCTGGAGGCAGGAGGACCTGAATTCAAATCTCACCTCAGCCACTTACCAGGAGAGAGAGAGAGAGAGAGAGAGAGAGAGAGAGAGAGAGAGAGAAACAATTCTGAATGTACAAGTCCAGGCAGTTATGTGCAAAAAGATGAACCCATGGGAACTGATAAGATCACCAAAGAAGAGAGTAAAGATAAAGATGGTCCAGGACTGAGCTTTGGTGGACCCCGCCCTAAAGGTCAGGAGATACAATATGACCCAGCAGAAGACCCTGAAAAGGAGTTAGGGTACCAAACTGTACACAGGAGTTTTTGTTCCTTTAAATCTTGCTCTTTAAATGTTATTTTTTTCCGGTAAAATAATACTGCAATACTTATTCTTTAGTTGTCTTGATAAAAAAAAGTTCTACCTTTATAGAAAAAAAAATCAGGTCTATTCTCTTTGAGTCATCATTTTATGATGCCTTGGAAAGCCTAGTTGTTTGAATCACAAGGCTATAAATATTCTTCCAGCTTTGCTTTTTCTCCCTTACCTCCTGCCAAGTC
Organism: Trichosurus vulpecula; assembly: GCF_011100635.1. NCBI lineage: Eukaryota > Metazoa > Chordata > Mammalia > Diprotodontia > Phalangeridae > Trichosurus > Trichosurus vulpecula. The sequence continues at coordinate 383,035,361 of NC_050575.1, read as the reverse complement.
CTATTGATTCTATTGTCATAATCTCTCTCATACGTACACTCTCCATTCTATGACCACTACCGTCACTCTAGTTCAGGTCTGCTCACCTGAACTATTTCAATAGATTATCAACTGATCTCCTTCCTCCCCACCCCAGCCCTGCCTCTCCCAATCCATTGGTAAATTCATCCTCCATACACTGCCAAAGTAATCTTCCTAAACACATCATGTTTGCTGAATGAAGTCACAATAATATATCCCTGGCTTCTCTTTACAAGCAGTCTCCCACTACTGCTCTGCATGTACTGCATGCTTTGGTCAAACTGGACTCCATGCTGTCCACCAAAGCCTATCCCCGTGCTATTCAATCTTTGCTCATGCTGTTACTATAACTTTAAATACGTACTGTATTTCCCTCTCTCCCCAACTGAGCTTTATCTGTTGGGACTCTCACCCATCCTTCAAGACCAGCTTAGATATTACATCTTCCATGAAGCCTTTCTTGATTTTCCCCTCCCTAAAGTTATAATCTCTCCCTTCTTGAAATCCCCCACCCCATAGCATAGAATTTGTGCTTCAGAAGATATCATTTTGGGGCAGCTAGGTGATGCAGTGAGGAGAGTACTGGCCCTGGAGTCAGGAGGACCTGAATTCAAATCCGGCCTCAGACACTTGACACACTTACTAGCTGTGTGACCTTTGGCAAGTCACTTAACCCCAATTGCCTTTACAAAAAACAAACAAAAAAGAAGATATCATTTTACCACGCATTATAGCCATTTTTATATTGGCATATTTTCTCTCCTCCCAACCCATTCCTAGACTATAAACTCCTTGAAGGGAGGAACTGTATCTTTTTGGAAACCCATAAATGCCTAACATGGTATCTTAGCCACAGTGGATACTTAATTAATATTTATTTGTATTGAGTTCTCTTTCTTTATGAGAATGTACCTGGATTGTCTCATGTTCTTGCTGAGTGACAGACTGTTCAAATGGTATTCTCTCTTCTAATCATATCCCTCTTCTGAGACTAGTTGCAAGTCAAAGCAGTCAAGTTGCTGACCTTCATTATCTTTTGCTAATTCGGAAAAGCAAAGAAGAAAGATGTGACCTCTCAGCGGGTTGTAGAACAAGTTACCAAAAGACCCACAGTGGTCACTCATTCAGCCTGATAGCCATTTTGCTTGTTCTTAACACTCTTGATTATCTGGTTCCCATCTGCCTTTCCAGTTTTAAATCAGGTTTTTCCTCTTTATACACTCTACTATACAACCACCAGACCCTCTAAGGATACAAGTGATCCCACTCCATCTTGACTTTTGCAGCAGATTGCTCTCTGTAGCATCCCCACTTCCTTAGTTATTTTCAATCTCTCCCTGTCTATTGGCTGCTTGTCTACTGCCTACAAACATCCTCTTGTCTCCCCATCCTTTCAAAAAACCCTCACCTCATTCATCCATCCCAGCTAGCCATCGTACTGCATCCCTCCTGTGTTTTGGGGCTAAACTCTTTGAGAAGGCCATCTACAATTGTAGCTTTCTCATCCTCTCTTCTCACTCTCTTTAAACTCTTTTCAATCTTTCTTCCAACTTTATCATTCAAATGAAACTGCTCTCTTCAAAGTTACCAGTGCTCTCTTAACTGACAAATCAAATGTTTTTTTTCTCAACCATTGTCTTTCTCAACCTCTCTGCTGTCTTTGATACTATTGATCACTCTCTTCTCCTTCATGCTCTTCTCTCTCTAGGTTTTCAAGACACTACTTCCGCCCCCCACCCCACCCTGGCTCTTCTTCTACCTGTCTGACCACTCTTTCTCCATCTCCTTTGCTGGATCTTCATCCAGGTCATGCCCACTAATTGTGGATGTCCTCCAAGATTCAGTTTCTTCTTCTCATATACTATTTTGCCTGGTAATTTCATCAACTCCCATGGATTCAGTTATCATTTCTATTTATCCCACCCTAACCCCTCTCCTGATCTCCACTCTTGCATCTCCAGCTGCTTATTGGACATCTCTAACTGCCTGTCCAGTAGACATCTTAAACTCAACATGTCCAAAACTGAGCTTATTATCCCTCCCTCCAAACCCTTCCTTCTTCCAAACTTCCCTATTTCTATTGAGGACATCACCATCCTCCCAGTCAGCCTCATGAGACACCTCATTCTCTCTCACTCCCATATGCCATCTATTGCCAAGGCCTGTCAATTTTACCATCAAAACATCTGTCATGTACACCCCCTTCTGTCCCCTGACACTGTCATCACCTTGGTGCAGGCTCTCATCACCTCATGTCTGGACTACGGCAACAGCCCACAGGTTGATCCTGCTTCAAGTCTCTCCCAGCTCCAGGCCATCTGCCACTTAGCTGCCAAAGTGTGCACAATATCTGGCACATAATAAATCTTTAATAAATGCTTGTTGATTTGACTTGATCAGAGGTTCCCAAGTCTTCTGCCCTCTGACACTTTCCTGCATTTCTGCAGGCCATGCCTAGAATATCTTCCCTTTTCATCTCTATTTGTCAAAATCCGTTAAGGCTCAGTTCAGGCATCCCTTCCTCCTTAAAGCCTTCCCTGGTTCCCCCAGCCAAGCATGAGAGCATTCTTCTACAATGTTCCTATGGTACCACCTTTGCCTTCATCATACCATACCTTGTACTATAAGTCTGTGTACCCGTAATAGGTTACCTCAAGGTCCCCTTGAGGGCAAGGACTGTGTCACCTTTGTCTTTGTGTCTAGCACAGTGCTTTACACATCATCAAAACTCTTTAAATGTTTGTTGAAATGAATGAAAAGGAAAAAAAAGATCATCTTCAAAAAAAGTCTGAGCCAATTGCCTGGGCCAGGTTCTCATTCCCTGATGCTCTTTTCCCAAATTCAACTGGGCTTCTAGCCTGGGTTCAGACTTCTTACTTTGTGAATGGAGAAACCTAAACCAAAAAACAAAGCAATACACTGGGATAATGTGCAAGGAAGCTGCCACCAGGACAAAGGAAGGAAGGAATGTAGAGTCCAGAGATAAGAAGGCTTGAGGGGGGCAGGACCTGATAGCTTTGTTTTCAACTATTGGAAGGGCTGTTGTCATGTAGAAGTGAGTCAAGTCAACAAGCAATGGTTAAAAACCTACTATGTGTCAGACACTGTAGCTGGATGGAATTGGCCTCAGAATCAGGAAGACCCAGGTTCAAGGACTTTGCTGTTCAGTCATTTTCCAGTCATGTCCAACTCTCCATGACCCCTTTTGGGGTTTTCTCAGCAAAGATATTGCCATTTCCTTCTCCAGCTCATTTGACAGATGAGGAAACAGAGGCCAACAGGGCTAAGTGACTTGCCCAGAGTCACACAGCTAGTAAGTGTCAGAGGCCAGATTTGAACTCAGGAAGATGTCTTCCTGATTCTAAGCCCAGTGTTTACCCACTGTGTCACCTAGCTGCTCCCCCCCAGCCTTTTTTTAAAACCATGATGCCCAATAATAACCCAGATTTACAAGTCACTCACATTTAGTTACAGGTAATAGCAATAAAAGCTCACATTTAGAGTACCTCCTTCAAAAATCTCACAGTCGCCTTACAAAGAGCACGGGTTTATAAATGTGGAGATGAACATCAGGATAATGAAGTTTTTTTCACATAGATGCCAATGAAGATAATGCAACTGAGACTCTATAAAGTGACTCATTCACAGGCCTCATGTAGCCAAGCCAGGACTTCTGACCCCCAAGTCCATTGTTCTTCCTATGAAACCACACTGTCTTTATTATTAGAAAAAATGAAGTAACTAGGAGGACCCCTTAGGGGTTTAACATTTTTTTATTTCACAAATTGTCCAAACTTCTCAAAAATGATATTTTACAGAAACTTTAGGAAAAAAACTAGAATTTTTTTAAAAAAACAAAGTATGGCCCCTTGTTCATGCAAAGCACACACAAAAAAATTTACAATAAACTTTTATACATAGGAAATAGTAAAAATACATCATTTTTCATAGAAAAAAGCACATATATAAACTGCAGGTAGAGGTAGCCTGCAGATAATATTATTAAACACAATACAGATTTAAGAACAAGGTGAAAGTTGACAATCCAAGACAATGGTAAGCATTTTATTTGGGAAATAGGAGACATGAAATAACCAACCCTACTTTTGTTTCTTATATTATTAGATATCAATTTCTAGTAACATGCATGGCCCAGTGCAAAACATGGATTTACAGATGGTCCTTGTCCAATGGGCTTATGGTTAAATTGTGACATTCTCTCAATTAAAAAGACTAGTGATTACAAATGAACATTATTCCAGTTTCAAAATACACAGGTGATGAATGAAAAGGAAAAAAAATCAAACCAGAAAGTTCTGGTTCTGGTCAGGTTGATTTTACACTGTTAGAAGGGCTGAAGTCATGACTTTCATAGAGCACCAATACTTTATGTTCAAATGAGGCATACAAGACACTTAAGTATATGAAAAGGTTGTCTGATATCTACTTAATAGCAAGATGCTTGCTGGTGAAATACCCCCAGGTTTCACTGGTATGTTACCATGTTATTTACCAAACTAAGGAATCTGATTGACTTATGTAACACAACCATAAATATCTCATTAAAAAGTGAACAATTCTGTCATCTCAACCTCAGGCATCCAGAGGTTGCCAAATATCCAGATACTTGGCATCCTTCATACAAAATGAAAGTATCTAGCACTGCGCCTTGTATACAGTAAGTGCTTAATAAATGTTGAATGGACGAATGAACACATGAATAATGGGATAATGAAGTTTTTCACACAGATGCCTATGAATAACTCCAAGCAGGTGCTTAATTAAGCAAAATATGTTCCAACTAATTTTTAGCATTGGTCTAGCTACGAGTTTAATTGCTTTCTTGCTATCTTCAAATGCTGTAGTAAAACGGCATGCAGTAATGTCATTTTGCCTTCCTTATTCCCAAGGTAGATCGATCTCCGATGCTTCTTGATAATGTGCAAACCAGGTTAGATTTTTATCTTAATGCTAGGTCTCCGTCTCAGAACTTACTCCATGGAAAACAAAATTAAATTTGAAACTAACATTTGAAAAAAAAAAGTCAATCTTTTACCATCCTACAAAAATGAATTTCTAACATGTGTATCTTTATTATGCAGCTTTGTTACAAGCTCATGAGGAATTGAGGTTTAAAAAAAAAGCATGACCCAAACAACACAGGTCTCCTCAGAGCCTTGGAACATTTGGAAGCTACAATTCCACAATAACAGGAAGAGAAACTATACTCATGTGTTACATTCTACGGTTGTCATTAAACCTAGGGGCAGCTTCAGAACCACAGAGCCATTCCTCTCCAAATCTTGCTAACCACAGAGAGGAATGTGCACCAAGTAAGACTGCTGGGCTTGCAGGGAACCAATCTCAGTAATATTTAAGAAGGAAAAAAATAGGTCATCCTTTGAGAAAGTAATTCATAAAAAGGAATTTTTATGCCCTAACAATGGTGTTATAGGTATGTGTGGGTATATATAGAATATGTGTATGTGGTTTTTATATACATACAAACACACATACTCATACATACACAACACTGGGCATGTTCTTAACCTTCTCTATGGAACTAAGGATTAAATAAAAATTCACTTAAAAGCAAGGACACAAACAATAAAAACCTATAGTCTGGCATATCATATGGGCTAACAGAAAAGACTCTAGCCCATGAGTCCCCA